>NC_046621.1:4181258-4482548 GCF_900324465.2 Anabas testudineus | reverse complement strand
TTCTTTCTCCCTCAGTGACACTCTCTAAATTTCAATTTCAATGTAATGCTTCTCTCTTTTAGAAAGCGGAGGACAACTACTATTATGAATATCCTTACTATGAGGACGCGGATGGAAAACCTTCTGAAGCAATCACAGATAGTGACATGATCACAAAAGAAGTCAAGGTAGTCTGCCAATATATGATTTGTCAGTAAATGACAGTAAATGAATTATTATTTAGAGTGCACAAAAGATAACAATGTCCTCTCTGTCTTATAGGAGACAGCAACAGATGGAGACAAAGTAGTTACCACAGTGGAGAGAGTTTTGAGTGGTGGCACCTCCAGGTCCTCTAGCTCATCGTCTGGCACATCCTCCAGCTCATCCAGCAGCTCTGCATCAAGCTCTACGGGCACGGGTGGAGGAAATACCTACGAAGAGGAGGCGGGCCAGTATGACAACTATGACAGCTACGGTACCTATGAGTCTTACTACGACGAGTCGACAGCAGCGCCCGATAGTGACACCACTCGCGTCACTATCACCAACATTGGCACCGGGGGTGAGCTGGATCTGGGAGCAGGGGGAAACATTGACTTAAGTGCAGGAACTGGAATTGAAAGGAGTGTCATCACCGGTGGAGGAGCAACTTCAGTTACCATCACCACTAATAAAACATCAGTAGGTTGACATTAATTACCTTGCCTTAACAAATTGTTGGAAGCATTAAAAAAAATTTACTCAAGGCACACATACAAGGCCCAACCACACTTATGTTAATGTTTGAGTGTCAACAGGAGCTTCTTTGGACATTTCCTCATGTTATAATCCACCAGTCCACATGGGGGAAGCAATGTCAGGTTGTTTCTAAATGTATTTGAAAATGTCCACCGTGGAGGACTAAATCTTTTTACAGAAGAAAAAAATGTGCTTTGCATTGGAGTTGTTATATTTACAGTACATCTGTAATCTACAGCTACAGCTGCTTTGACTACTTTTTTGTCTTCTAAATTGTCTGATGTGAAAGTGAATTAATCATCCGAAACAATTAAAATTATTATCTGCAAATATATTGATAAATATAATAATAATATAATAAATTTATTTATAGAGCACTTTTCTAAACATATGTTACAAAGTGCTTCACAAGACAGACAAGAAACACATGTAGCCCAACAAGATCAACTTGAGCAAGCACTAGGCAAACAGTGGAGAGGAAAAACTCCCCCTGGGGGAAGAAACCTCCCTTGATGGAAGCCTTAGTAAATTTCAATTACATTTATAATTATTCAACATACAGTGTTTTTGGCTACACAGGGAGTGACGTTTTTGCCTCTGACACAAGCAGTGTTGCACATTTTCCTTTAAATACAAATGTATTTAAACTTTAAATGACTGAGCCTCATCCTATCCCATAATCTTGTATGTTATAATCTTTGTGTATTTATAATAGGTGGACAGTGCCTACGACTATGGCGATGGATACGATTATGGTCTAGGAGGCCATTATACCACTGATGGAGGTGGCAGCAGCAGCACTGTACACATCGGTGGTGGAGGTGGCAGCAGCAGCAGCAGCACTGTGCACGTCAGTGGTGGAGGTGGCAGCAGCAGCAGCACTGTGCACATCGGTGGTGGAGGTGGCAGCAGCAGCAGCACTGTTCACATCAGTGGTGGAGGTGGCAGCAGCAGCAGCAGCACTGGGCATGTCAGTGGTGGAGGTGGCAGCAGCAGCAGCAGCACTGTGCACGTCAGTGGAGGATCTGCTGGAGGTGGTTCTTCCTCTGTGGGAGGATCTTCTACAGCTGGAGGTGGATCAGCCAGTGCTGGAGCTGGGGGGTCTATCAACACTGGTACAGATGAGTATACTGATCTGGATGGGTTCAAACAAGAGGACGTCACAGATTATGGTGATGTGGACAACTATGATGCCTATGGAGACCTGGATTACAACGACAAAGAGGACAAACTTCTTCCTGCTGAGACCGATGAGTATTATGGACAGGTGAGATATAATAGAGTGACATACTGCCAAAGACATGATCTTAAAGATGAGGAAGAAAAGCATGATGGAGGTGATAAAGAGGTGGGGAGCTGATTATGTTTGGGTCTATGTGTTTGCCGTGTAGGTCGACGGAGCTCGTGGTGAGAAGGGACAGAAGGGAGAACCTGCTGTTATTGAGCCTGTGAGTATCACTGAGTTGAAACAACACACTTGGACAACACATGTAGGCTGCTTGTGCTTGTGTGCACATGGGTGTTTCTGTGGATGTTTATATCTGCAAGTACATATGTGTGGGCCACATCTAAACACAATCCACCCCACACGTCACAAATGAAAATCTTTAGGGCAAACACAATCATTTGGGCCCACCAGACTTTAGTCAGTGAATTCTTGGGAAGGCCTCGTCCTAGCTGGTCATCAGCACTGGACCCATCTACCAAAAAACTTAAAACTAAATACAGACAGGTGGAATAATTTAAACCCAATTTAGGTGCTTGTCTATACTGGAAACTTTGTGTGTTTGCAATGGTGAATCAGACTTAGACGTCATACAAGTACAGCTGTTTCACTTCAAACAACTGTCACTGAGCTCTATTAAGTATACAAACCCTGTGGATGAGAAGTGAGTGTCTGCATGTTTATGTGTGACAGCGGACAGGCTTGTGTGTTTTACATCCACTTCCTAGATGACCGGCTGTGTATGTGTAAGCGTCTTTGAAGACAACAACAGTTTGAGTGCTCATCGCCACCTAGTTTGTCTTGCATTTAGTAAACATGCCAAAAGCCGAGGCAGATGTTGTCACACACGAACATGACACATACACTCACTATGCCCAAGGTATAGCCCCTTTCCAGGAACTCACACTGTAGGCAAAGCATGGGCATTACCCAGGGAGTGTCAGGATTCAATTGTAGTAATTTCATGATGAAAACACACAGAGCAGAGCAACTTTTCAGAGCAATAATTATTCCTAATTCAATACAATTCGGATATGTTCAGATGATGTGTGAGTTTCTCTTCTCATAACAAAGCAGGAGCAAACAAACAAAGCTATATCTGTAGGTCAGATGCTGTTCTACCTGAGATGAGGAGCATCAACAGATCTTTAGGAATAGTATATGAGGTATGAAGACTCTTAGTGGAACATGCCTCAGTTGGATGTATTTCAAAGCACAGACACAAGCATAAACTGGCTGTGCGTTGCATGCACGATCAAAGATCTCATCTGACAGTACGGACAAATTAATCAGGTAAATCTGATGTGTTCTTCCCTTTGCTTGTCCACCTGTGTGCACCTAAGGGTGTATTAGCTTTTGTGTCTTTGCAGTCACTCACCCTCGTGTTCTTCGTGGATTAATTGCAAGCATATCTGAAATGACAGGCTGGAATGTACATTAAGTCAGCAAAGACGTGGAAAGGCAGATGTGTTTGGACATGTATGCATGTAACCTTGACTCCTTTATCCAAAGACTCATTATGCATAAATGGACACAGAATATGCTTTTGAATTTATCTGTATACGTCTGTACAGACAAACATGCACTTGTGAATAAGTGTGATAGTTTTGGGGATTCTTGTGGTATCTGATTATCTCTGTGCTTGTGTGTTTTAGGGAATGTTGGTGGAGGGTCCGTCTGGGCCTGAAGGGCCAACAGTAAGTCAATCTGCCTCAACCTTTATCACTCTGAGTCTCTTCCTTCCTCTTTTTCTCTGGAATTAGTCTTCATAGTATCTGCTGATAAATAAAAGCTCAAATGTAAGTCATTCACTCCTCTATCTGTTTACACTAGAATTTCAACTTGTAATGCTTTGCTGTGACAAATCCCGGCTGCCTTATTTCTAATGAAAAGGGTGTGTCCAAAACAGTTCCCCTGAAGAGCCATGCTGTAGACTCGCCCCCATCTAGTCTTAATTATTTATCTGCTAAGACTTTTCTCAGACACAGTGCAGATGGCGTCTCACAGAGGCCAGCTAGCCAAGCACTGAGCTATAGACAATAAAGAGCGCCTCATAAAGCTGTCCCATATTGCCTCATGCATTCCTTTCTCCCATGTGTGACCACTTTGCAAGATAAAGGCAAGAACTTTTAGTGGGGCAGGCGTGTCTCCTGACAAAGATGTTTTTATGTTGAATTATGTATCAATACATGCCACTCAAATTAGATCTTTTGCTTAAAATAGGGTCTCCCTGGACCCCCAGGTGCTTCTGGCCCTCCAGGCAGCCCTGGAGATACCGGAGAGAGGGTAAGTATGATTTTTAAAAGTCACACTCATTTTTTTCTCTTATAGAAATAGAAAATCTAAAGTATTTTAATGTTTGTGTGTACTCATGTGTGTGTTATTTTCCATTTAAGGGCCCTCCAGGTCGTCCTGGTCTTCCTGGTGCTGATGGTCTGCCAGGCCCCCCTGGCACTGTCTTAATGCTGCCTGTAAGTGAATTTCAGTTGTTAAAATAAGAGTAAAAATAGCAACATTGGGAAAGACTTTATGTTTTAATGTTGACCATGCTTAAAGCACTAAAACATTTCCAATTACATGTCTTATATGGTTGTTTGAAGCCAAGTATGAAGTGGAATGAAGGGTCTTTCTTTTGAAATCGGGGATTTTTTTGACCCTAACAGAGGTTTCGCATTATAAATCAGCGCTTTAGCAACAACTTGTGGTGTGAGATAGTGAGTTAGTATCAAGTAGTTTTAACTCTGTTACCTCATTGAATATTATAGGACTCTCTCTTCGAACACTTAACTATTCCACATTCTTTAGCCGAAAGTGAAGCTGTCATTTGCCCTTCCAGGAAGTCGTCTAGATTTAGACAGGAAGCAAAGCGATGCCGTCTCTTCTGTCTGTAATTTCAGCTGCATTCAATGATTCAACACTTACACAACCATTCCAGTGACTTCCTATGGCGTCTACCTTTCTAAATTTCTTTTCCCTGTCTGTCTGACTTTGCTGTTGAGGAAACTGATTAGTTGTACAGATGTGAAGTTGTGGTTTCAGGGGGTCCACAGAGCAGTCTGGCTGAGCCATATGGCAAGTTGCTCTTATATGTCCACTGCAAAAAACTTAATGTAATCCTAGCCCAATGAGAAACATACATTGTAGTTTCACCCTTGTTACTAGTTAAACAAGGTAAAACAATCTACAATTGTCTAATTAATGTTCCACTTCATCGCACTCATCCACTGTTGATGCATTTGTCTTCTCTTTACTTTCTATAGACAATCAGCTCTACTGTTTCTCAGTTTTTAGTTTGAGTTGCTAACAAACTATTTCATGTCATAGAATATTTTGTTAATGTAGTGGAACGTCAGTAAATACTTAAAAATTTTAGAAGGACATGAAGATGATGGAAACAACCAAAGACAGACTGAAGGGGCCAATATTTAATGACAGAACAAGAAGCTGCAGGATGTACTTAAAAGTTAGACATTATTGTGAAGTATATCTGGCTCAGTTCTGATGTCCAGATTCAACTGTTTTATTTTGCTTCCTGGTAACAGTGTTTCTCTAATGGTGAAATTCTGCAGCATTTCACTGTTGTTTTGCCGTGTATCTGTAAACCAACCATCAGTCTGCCTCCTGAGGACCGTGCAGTGTAACCAAACTCCAGATGCTTGGACCAAGAAAACCCGAGTTGCACCACAAGTCTGGATATTCAGCTGTGGTGCAACTCCTGCTTGTTGCCACCAGATGTCAGTAGAAATCCTAGCTCATAGCCTGTGCAGTCGGCCTTTGGTGAAGTCGGTTTGGTGGCTTGAGGCCGAAATTCAGCATCTATTGTGTAGTGGATGGAAACACTATAATATATATATATATTCAATAAACATTAAAGATTGTTTGGCATCAATGTGAATATTTATATTAAAATTATTGTATTGTGACTACTTTACTAATTTCCATTATGTCTTATTTATTTATTTATTTTTATATTTTATATTTTGCCATTGACCTTGATTTAGTGCACTGGAATATTTTTCACTAGTCTCACCAATCTGTGATTCCCTCCATAGTTCAGATTCAGTGCTGGAGGTGACTCCGGACAAAAAGGACCTGCTGTGTCAGCACAGGAGGCCCAGATGCAAGCCATCATGCAGCAGGCTAGGGTAACAGCTCACACCTAAACACACAATCTGCTAAAATATTGTATCTGTTGTGTCTCTGTTGTAATTTTTATTTCAGGTTTTTTTTTTTTCTTTTTACCTTCATGTACCGTAACACTTTCCTTCCACCATTGTTCAGACACATTCAATGGGTGTGAAATTCACACCAAGAACACATGAAGAGACACAAATAAACTCTCAGCACTTACAGACTTGCAGGCACAAAGACACACTCAAATACATTCTTCTATAAATTCAGGATTGTATGTTATTCATTATCTTATTGCTAATCTTTTCCTTCGTGTCTACAGCTGGCTATGCGTGGCCCTACAGGTCCAATGGGTTTGACTGGCAGACCTGGCCCACTGGTATGTATTTATAATCACGTCACTGCAGACACAGACTCAAAGTCAATAGTAATTTTATGTCAAATGTTTAATCAGTGGTTGCTGTAGTGCACAATACACAAAATTAATATACGAACTGTTTGTAGCTAAGTTGAAAATATTGGTTTAGTGTCTAATAAATCTGCACTTTTTTCTTTCCAGGGTCCTCCTGGTGTACCAGGACTGAAGGGAGAGTCTGGGGAGGCAGGGCCTCAGGTACAATATATTAAAACTCTATATTTTGTTTGTATAATGTATTTCTGAAATACAAAACTAACTAAATCCAAGCAATCCCCTCTGAAAACATGTCAACCTGATTAGATATATTTGCTAATGAATGCTTTTTGCAAACTTTAAAGGCAAAGTCGTGAAAATGTTATTTGTTTTTATATAATATTTACAAGATGTTTTCAGATGTTTAACTAATAGTTTCAGGGATTATAAATGCAGAATAACAAACCTGTGTTTCTTGTTTCAGGGGCCACGTGGCCCTATGGGATCCCCTGGACCCACTGGAAAGCCTGGCAGAAGGGTAAGAGTTGTCAATAGTTTATCCTGTTGTCTTTTGGTACATAATAGCTCTGAGTGCTGATTTTAAAACTAAGCATGTTCTCTTCCTCCTAGTATTATTTCAGTAAGACTACTTATTCTTTAATAGCCTTTCAGTAACATATTGTTTTAAACAGGGTCGTGCTGGAGCCGATGGTGCCAGGGGCATGCCCGGACAGTCTGGACCCAAGGTATCTTGTCCTCTATTGCCTTAACTTATCTATTTTAACTGTTTATTACTCCCATGGGCCCATGTTTGCGAACGCTGTACAGCAGGTACTCAGACAGTTCTCTTTCTTCTTCAGGGAGAAAGAGGATTTGATGGTCTGGCTGGACTTCCTGGTGAAAAAGGACACCGAGTAAGTTGTTCAGTTTTCCATAAAAACATGCTTATGTGTTAGGTTTGGTTGTCTTTTATTGGGGTGCCCTATTAAATCCAACTGTTTGTTGTTTTAGGGTGAACCTGGCCCCTCTGGACCCCCTGGTGCGCCTGGAGAGGATGGAGAGAGAGTAATGCAAAATATTGCTTTTTTTCCTCATCCATTATTTTTCATTTGTATGCGTGTTTATTTCATCCTTTAGCCTTTATTGCTGTGCTACTGCAAACAGAACACTTTTAGAACTTACTCCTGAGTTGAACCTCCTCTTCTTACTCAACTCACCATTTGATTTTTACATCCACTTGCTCTCCCCCCGTCTTCCCTTTTCTCAATCAATTTTCTTTTTTTTTTTGTCTCAGCGCAACTTTATCTGCTTCTAATCTCATTCTCCATCCTCATTACCCACAGCTGATGAAACCTGATCTCCACTTCCTCTGCTTTTTCTTTGTGCCTTCCCATTATATCCTCACTCTCACATAACGCACACACATCCTCTCTTTCCCCTCCATTATCATTCACTATCCGTTTCACATTCTGACCTGTTTTCTCTGTTTCCCAGGGAGATGATGGAGAGATCGGACCCAGGGGACTTCCTGGTGAACCAGTGAGTGATCACATATATTACCATTCAGTCTTACACAGAGTGATTGTATGATAGAGCTGAGAGCTCAGGGCCCAGTCTCATCATGTTGTTGTTTTATCGAGCAATCATATGGTCTGATTATATCATATATAATCTGTACACTGCAGACACTGTTCACATTCATATAAATGGAGATTTTTTTTTGCATTATAATGCTAGGTGCATGTGTATGTTGATCAGAATCAACATAGCGCCTCATCTGCACAAGAGAATCTTTGGAGATAAGACAGGCAGACAGCTCACATCAAGCTGATTATAATAGTCTCCCAATCTCTCAGGCAGGATATTCCCCATAGACAGACAGTCAAGGAATGAGAATCCATCACTTGTTATGATTTATTTTGTCCACCAGGGTGTGCTACATTGGCTTGAATTCACACTACTAGGACAATACATCTTGTTAGGTAACTATAGCTGGGAGGCAAAGCACAGGAATTCAAAGCATTGTTTGAAAGGCATAGCTGTAGGGAATGAATGTGTAGTGTAAAAAAAAAAATTCTCCTTCTACAGTCTAACTCCGTGGAATATCCTCAAGGACATTGGGGAAGTCACATTGTTTCCAGAACTATACTTTTAAAACTTAATTTAGATGAGCATGTTTAATAATTCAGGACTTTCACAGGTGTGATGTCATTCTCAATCTCATTTCCCTTGTTTTTTCCAAGGGACCACGTGGTCTGCTTGGACCAAAAGGACCTCAGGGACCTCCTGGACCACCTGTGAGTTCCTGCACCCTCCTATCACCTTCTCATATGCCTGCTCTCACTATAGGTTTACTATTTAGAGAGCAAAACATATTTCACCCTGATCTACTCATGCAGAAATCCCAAAAATCATTTAACTGTAGATTCAAATCCCAATGATATAAATTGGTATATGTGGTCTTAATGTGCAGAGCATGTTCATCTCATCTACTATAGGGTGTCACTGGAGCGGATGGCCATCCTGGACCCAAAGGAAACATTGTAAGTGAAACTGTAATTGAATGAACTGCTAATATATAGCACTAGAGAGTATTAATATATTAATTTCAAGACAAAACCAGAAAAACAAAACACAGACAACTGTCACAACAGCTTAAAATGAACCAGTTTCATCTATTTTGCTTTATTTTAACTTAAAATCTGCAATATGGCCTCCTAAGCCCGCTCTCACTCTTACAATGAAACACAAGTGGACTCACATACACATACTGCACTCGAAGGACACTTAGCAGATAATGAAGAATAGACCGGCTATCTTTAGACCCATTCAAGCAGTCCACTATTGCCAGTTGTACCATTCCAGGTCAATTTCTGTTGGTGCCTGGCTATAATGAGAGAATACCTGGCAGGAGCAGCTTGTCTGTTCTGTTGGAAATGTTCCAACTAGGTAGAGATGGGAGATCAACAACTTTCCCAGCTTCTTGGACCAGGCCAACATAATTGATTGCCAGTTACTTGAGAAGGATGTTGTTTTGTGTTTGTGGTTCAGCAGTTTCAGGAAAGTAAGTGCAAGAATGTGTACTACGTATATGTGTGTGAGCCAAAGTAAGATATTAGGCAATTTGTCCAAAGGTTATAGCCTGTTTACGTTTGTGGGGTTAATAATTCAGCATGTGGTGCTGGACAGCTTCGAATTTAGATCTGTTCAGAGCAATATTTGACTTTTAATGGACCATATGTAGCAACAAATCACACTTGTTTTCACATTGGACACTGTCTTCAAGTAAATGCAATCAATCGTTCTATGTATTATGAGAGCTCTAAAATTAAACCTAATAAAAACCTAATCATTTCAGGGACCTCAAGGAGAGCCAGGACCTCCTGGACAGCAAGGCAATCCAGGTGCCCAGGTCAGTGATGAACAGGCAGGCTGACATTAGATTTTTCTCTCATCCATCAAATACAGTGTTGTGAGCATTTTGTTGCCCCTCCACAGGGACTTCCAGGGCCTCAGGGAGCTATCGGACCTCCAGGAGAGAAGGTAAGATATCACATGTTCGCTATATAATGTGTTGTGAGGCATGCAACTTCTCCATCTTCAATAAAGACAGACTCAAAATCTACAAAGACAAGTGCCAACAAAAGCAAGAAAGTGTCTCATTTGTTTGCATGAGCTGAAAGCAAAGTAGCTATCTTATTCAGTTGCAAATGCTTATCACACTATTATGCAGATGCAGCCCTATCCTCAGTGCAGGACCAAATAATGCTTAGTAGACACTACAGAATGTAATCCTGATACATTCTAATCCAATTTCAACTAAACCACATTTGCTTTATTGTGATGATTTACTATTGAACTGTTGAAAAATGTAGGTATTATGTCACGCCTGATTAGGAATGAAACATCAGAAGGATATGGTATTTGATAGTATTTGATAACAGTATAATCAAATTAAAAAAATGTATAAATGCAATTATTTATTTGAAAATGTTTAACAAGTGCAGCCAACTTCACAAAAGTATATAAGCACCAGAAACATTACAAAAACTGTAACTTCTGGAAAACCTCTGGCTGTGATGTGCTGTTCTTTGTGTTTATTGATATATATTTAACGTGCACGTGTAAGCATTCTAACATACTAGACTAGATAATAAAGAGAATGACCACAGATCTAAACATTGTTGAACATCGTGCATGCTGAACATCAACATGTTAGTCATTGAGACCATTGAAGCAAGCTGACATTAGCATTTACTGTAGGTCATTGCATTACACCTTTGTTTTTACTGACATTGTATTCCTACAGGCTTTTGTTATATTCAGAACCTTCACTTGCCTTTATTTTTCTTTCTTTGAAATGTTTTATATGACTTAAACTTGTCCTCTGTCCAGGGTCCCACTGGAAAACCAGGCTTGCCAGGAATGCCAGGAGCTGATGGTCCACCGGTGAGTTCATGTAGCACACAGACGAAGAAATGCTTTCTCCTTATCTGTATTTTTGGCAACAATTTAAAATTGCTATATCTGTGTAAAGGTAGAACAACCCACCCACACAGAGAGACATATACCTGTAAACAGTGTCTTTCCCATCTCTGCACACACAGCACAGAACACATCTGTTTGAATGGCACCAGGTGGCACGAAGAAAGACAGAGACAAGAGAGGGTGTGAAATTAGAATAACTGTACAGGCAGGAAAAGCCACACAAACACATATAGATGGTGCCAAAAAACAGGGATTTGGTGTAAGAGAGGAAAACATAATGCTAAGAGCCAAAGCCATACAAGGTGCATTGGTCCTTTAATGGCTTTCAGGGTCTTTTGGAGTAGAAATAGCTCTCTGCCATTCACACACTCAGCTGTTTTGTATTCATCCATTTGTTGTATCTTCCATCAACGGCAATATTCTCTCTCATGTCAATGTTCTCTCTCTGCCCTCTGTTTTTGTCCTCTGTATTATATAGTATTTCCTTCTCAATCCGCTGTCATGTTACTAAGAGCTCCTTTGTGTCATGAGAATGCAATCAATTTCCTTTCTATTTTCCTTTTTTTATGTTACGCAACAACCACGTGTGGTTTAAAATGTGTGTTTTCAGCATACTGTGTGTGTGCATGCATGTACTGTATATCTGAAATATATTCTAGTCCCAAAATGGCAGTCTTGGCTTTTTAGAGCCCAGTAATAGCTGGTAGTGCCTCGATAATACTGTGCATTAAGAATAAAAATCCCAAATGAGATTGAAGTCTAAAGATTCTCATTCCAATTTTCCACTTTGATACATCCTACAATCGTTTTACAACCCAATCCCTCCGTTATAGAGGTTGCTGTAGTATTTATGGTGGTAATTATACTGTAATGAGATGCAATAATATTTTCCTTAATAATTCACAGGGTCACCCTGGAAAGGAGGGGCCTAATGGAGAGAAAGGACACATGGTACGTTGTATTCCTTCCCCCGTTTCTCTCACGTTTGGAGCTTGCATTTTATTCTCATTTTTTTTCTATTACATTGTCCTAGTTCCTATATATTTGCATCAAACACACATTTGCATTAATGTTTTTGTAGTTAACACTGTGGGTGCATGTGTGTACTGTAACTGTGTGGTCTTATCAAACATCTATTTCTCCAGGGCCCTGCTGGCCCTCAAGGACCCATTGGTTATCCTGGGCCCCGAGGCGTGAAGGTGAGGTTCATTATTAAACACTAAGAAACACATGTGTAATATTATTATCTATTAGTGCTTTACAATACGCCGCTCTTATGGATATTAGTCACTCATTATCTTATTAAGTGGCTCTGAACAAAGCTGGTATTTG
Organism: Anabas testudineus; assembly: GCF_900324465.2. NCBI lineage: Eukaryota > Metazoa > Chordata > Actinopteri > Anabantiformes > Anabantidae > Anabas > Anabas testudineus. The sequence continues at coordinate 4,470,261 of NC_046621.1, read as the reverse complement.
TTTGCTTTTGTAAAATGAAAATAGTAGGTTAATAAATTAAAAGTCACACTTTCCAAGTTTCAGTACACTCCTTCAAAAGAATAACTTTGATTGTGATCTGCTTTTGCTACAAAGACATAGAAAACTATTTTCATTATGATTACTACAGGGAAGTTGACTCATCTTACATCTTTTAACTCCCATAAGGTGATGCTCCGGTCAGTCCCAGGAGCTGATAACAGCTCACAGCACAAAGCCCTTCGTGTGTGTGGTGTCATTAGCTGCTGATAATACAGAGACAAAAGAAATCCCATTAAATAATTCTTGGCAAGACAGTAGAATTGATCCAGTCTTTAAAGCTTCCACAGGGAAAGAGGGGATCACACAAGTGGCTTAACTTCCAGCAAACAGTGGCCCTGTGACTGCATGGCTTAAGTTTGAAGTGTGTCTGCTGTCTCTGGGAAGATGAGAAGGCTGGTCAAGATAGAAAGCTGTGAGGATTTTATGTGAGAAAGTGCAGACAAAACATTAAATGTATACATCACAGGCACAAAGAATCTGTGACAATTCCCTACATGGGATGACTTCCCTGTAGTACTGTCGTATTCACATTGCAAGCGAACATCCTGCTGATCCCGTGGGACGTAATTCACAGCAATTCAAGGATCCCTCCTTTGTCTAATGTGCACCCTATCAGTCTGTAACTTCTGCCTGTTCTTGCATCACAGGGTGCCGACGGTGTTCGCGGTCTCAAAGGGGGCAAGGGTGAAAAGGTATGAGAAAGAGAGTGTGTGAAGGAAAAAAGAAAAGACTGAATTTCTGAGAAATTGTAGTATTTTTATGAATTATACAGAACAATAATGGTAATGATGATGATCATAACTGTGGGGCTGAAATCTTTCATGCTTACCATAATCTCAATGAAATTCAGCAAAATTCATCTGAATTTAGCTGGAAGAGGGTTATCAGCGGTTTCTATGGCAACAGTGGATCTTGCCAAGACTCCACATCTGTGCGTGTGTCTCTGAGTGCGTGTCTGCGTATGAATAAAACACCAATGGTTTCAATATCTGTATTATTCAATTATTCCTCCTTCATTACATCCTCACCTCCCTTGTCTAATTTTCTTGCCAGGGAGAAGATGGCTTCCCCGGCTTCAAGGGAGATATGGGTATCAAGGGAGACAGGGTAAGGTTTCTTTGTTTATCTTTTACACAGCAATATGTGTCAGTCAGATTTTGAGGGCTGGAAGCATCAGTCAAGTGATCTCTGCTGGTTTGTCAACTTTAATTTCTGCATTAAAAGGTGTTTGTGGCTAAGTTTTGTTGGCGGTGACCTTTAATCAAACTAAGTGAGAGTACAAACCACTGTTGTCATGTTAGCTCCTACTGGGGAATTGTGGGTAATGAGCAAACATAAGGTATAGCTATTGCCGACTGTTAGTGTGTGTGTAAGTGTTTCCAGTTTCTTTTTTTATCCACTCTACTTTCCAGTGAGTCTTAACCTCGACAACTTTAGGAGGCAAGCACAAGTTTGACAAGTGTATCCAGCTTCTTTTTCTGAACAGCATTAGGGATTTACACTGTCAAGTCATAGGAAAAACACCTTTTACAGTGAGAAACATAACTTGCAACAGCCCTTACTTCAAACATTAAACCCCAGATTCCTGACCTGGCTGTCTATAGCTGTGTGCAGAAACGAGGGAGAAATCAATGACACTTTAAACCCCTTCAAACCCGAGAGAGAGCCATGGGGCTCTAGCCTGTTTTCCTCTGGAGATGTAGCAGATCCAGATGAAAGCAAAGATTTGAGGAGGCTCTGGAGGAGACACATATGGACTAGAATCTAAATGAGTCATTTCTAAGCACGCTTGTGAAAATTGTGTCTGTGTGTGTGTGAGTTCTCAATTTAAATTGTTCCCTTTGATGAGCTTGCAAGTATGAGTCAAGTACAGTTTGCTTGATGCTGTTTTATGTATACATGAGTGTGGGTGTGTGTATGTGTGCACTCACTTGTGCAACTCTGCACAAACCTTTAACTAGATACTTTTCACACACCAGTGGGTCTTCGCAGCAGCAACTGGCTGTGTGAGCGACTTTGTACATTTAGTGAGTGTCTTGCTAGAGTTTCACAGAGAGCAGCCGTAATAGGATCGGTAACTGCTTTTAAGTGCAGGCAGCAATGGAAAATAGCCTTTACACTCTTTAAGCAACTTCAAACTCAAACCAGTTTTCAAAGCGTGACTTGAAATACCCAGAATGGAAAGAAAAATGGGTTCATCATACAACCCAAAAAAACTGTATATGTTTTAATGACAACATGAGAAAACTCCAAACATAATTAACTCTCATGAAACAAAACTGCTCTAGCTTTATCTCAGAATTGCAGCTGACTGATGCACAACCTGCAGTAGTTTTTTGAGATCATTACCCCCTTTGCATATTTTGACCACTATTGGCACTGTGGAGCAATGTTTTGATGAGGACACATGTTTGTATGAGCAAAACATAATGGACAAATGTAGTGTTGTCATTCACACTATTCTACTGATTCACCGTTGGTGGCAGTGGACCCAGTGTATTAAGTGTGAAGCATGTTATTTGGAGCTTGTGCTTCTTGTGCTTTACAGGGAGAGCTTGGACCAGCAGGTCCCAGAGGAGAGGATGGGCCAGAGGGGCCAAAGGGACGCTCAGGTCTTCCAGGAGATGCTGGTCCTCTCGGCCCATCTGGTGAGAAGGTAAGCTCCCTCAAGCTGCTACGTTGGCTCCTATGAATTATTTTTGATGTGATCCTTTAGACACCTAGGTTTTATACTGGCTGATAAAACAGAATAAACATTAACATTATAAACAATATTTTGAATCATCAGTCAAGTTTGATTCAGTATGATGGAGCAGCGTGGGCGGCATAAAATGGAGGTTTAACTGTTGTTAATATTTTTTATTGGTGAACTGAACACTGAGTAAACTGTTGCTCACAATATTTCAGACATTGTGTTGAAAAAAACTTAATTAACTTTCACTAAAGGCTTAAAAATAGGCTGTAACAGATGTTGAGCATAATTGAGATTGTGCTAACAATTAATTTACAATCTGATTTGGCAAGTCGTTATTTGTCTAGCACAAAAAGTTGGAGTGAAAACCAGTTATGTTCTGCAGTAGCCAGAGTCATGTGCTAACGTTTCTGCCTTTAAACACTGAACTGTATGTGTTTAAAGGCAGACATGCACACATGAATGATGATGTTGTTTTTGCACAAAGTAAAAATGCTAAGGTTCTAACAAATATGGTTTACATTCGTATCAACATGAGTCTGCTGCAGTGTTCATGTCTTGCATCCAGGTTTCTGTATTTCTGTATTCATCATTTGTTCTTTTTAGACTTCTGAAATTTGTTGTTGACATTTTACCCACTAATTGAGAAAAATTGCAAAAAGCAGTCTGAAATATTTAATATATATCAGGACACAATTATCATACAACATTTAATTGCATAAGCTGCCTAGTGGGCAATGCTTAGTAAGTCCAATATGCTTTCAAGTAAATTTAAAAACTACATTTCTTTCTTTTTTATAGGGTAAACTTGGAGTTCCTGGATTACCCGGATACCCAGGAAGACAAGGACCAAAGGTAACTGCACACATATTTCTAAAAGAAGTTATTGTTATTGACTGATTTGAGTGTAGAGTTAACATCCTAGCAGCGAGGGACACTATTTGGTATCACTACACCTTTGTCATTTTGTGTTTTTGAAAGAGAATGAAAATGTGCACACACATCTGCATGTGAAGGTTGCTTTGCTGAACTTTTGATGGCTCATCCTTCAGCCTCTCTGCTGAAGCAGAGCTGCCGTTTGACAACTGGACATGCTTGAAGCTCCCTGATCAAAGAGATGGGGAATTTGAATATGCCTTTTGGTGTCAACAGACAGCTCCTGATATGACAACAATAAAGAAACTGCTTTTATTTATGTCGCAGTCTCGTGTTGCATTTAATCAGGGATATGTCATGGAATACAAAAGATTTGTCTCTCACTGACTAATTACTCTTTGTCACACACAGGGATCTCAGGGTTTCCAAGGTTTCCCTGGCGCCAACGGAGAGAAGGGAACTCGGGTAAGTGGGATAGACTTCTTATTATTCTCCTCATACATAGAAGGGATGGATCGATACAGGCATAGCATTCAAGACAGGCTCCTGTCCCATCTCTGGATTTATCAACCTAGAGGAAGTTGTGTGCCTCTGAAATAAAGATTTTTACCAAGGACAGAAACACAGTTGAATTCCTTTTTCATTACCACTTACACAACTCATTTTGAAACACCCATAGCATTGTTTATCACTTCTGTGGTACTTGAGCAATGTTTCATTTGCTTTGTTTAAGGGATGGGTCATTAGCTCGCCTGCAAGAGTAATGGTTTGTCACCACGAGTGGAGCAAGGCGCATAAAGCTTTTCATCTTCACAAAACATTTGAGAAGTTTATGAGACCGTGCTCGCAGACACCAGATGATAATAGGGCCATTAACATACTTTCACGGCACTTCTTTGAAACTCGAAAGCCACACTAAAGATGTAATTGTTTTTCTCATTAAAGTTGTATGCAGTCTGCGTAATGGTAATATTTCGGTAAAATCATTATATTCTTCATTATTGTTCATTAAAATGCCCTTTTCTGTCTGAGTAATGAGTGATGGTAAGTACTGATGGTAATTTCTAAATAGGTGATTTGTAATTAATGATAAATGTCATCTCAGAGCTTAAATGTGCTTGCAGTTATTAGTGTCTCCTGGCATGAGGTTCCTTCTTCTACAGGATGCAACCTCTTAATGAAGCGACCGACTCCTTTGATCATTCTGTGTGTTCTTCGTGTCCACAGGGAACAGCAGGAAAGCCTGGCCCACGCGGACAGAGAGGACCAACGGTAAGTCTTACTCAGCATACTCGTGCCTATACACAGATGGCGAGCTTGGCACCTGAGTGAAAGTGGAGCCACGACCTGCCTAAAGGGGATTCCAAACTGAGACAATAATTACGCTTAGCATTTTACCGTCACAGATATCTCTTTGGATGCTTTCTATGACTTTAATCACGTTCTCTTTTCTCAAGGGCCCTCGAGGGGAGAGAGGACCAAGAGGACCTACAGGAAAAGCTGGACCAAAGGTCTGTACAATACTTCACTGCCACTTTTTTGCATATAATGAGGTACAAGTTCATCATTTACTTCTTATTTGGTCTTTTCAGGGCAACTCAGGAAATGACGGCCCACCAGGACCTCCCGGTGAGAGGGTATGTACCATCACGCTGTCATCCACTATCATTCTAGCCAGCAGCACATATCAGTTCCCACAAGAGCCAACTGATTATTAATCAGCAGACATTTGTTTTTTGCTTTAGGGTCTGCCAGGGCCTCAGGGACCAACAGGTTTCCCAGGACCAAAGGGCCCTCCTGTAAGTCCGAACTCATACATCACACATCTCTCTTTTCATCGTATTCTCTACGTACTGTTCTGTGCTGTATATTCAATATATCTGTGTATGCCTCAGGGACCTGCAGGGAAAGACGGATTGCCTGGACATCCTGGACAGAGAGGAGAGACTGTGAGTAACTGGTCAAATCACTCATCTCTTTGTCTTTATTCCATACAGTCAGTGTGATAATTGTTTTTTTGTTTCTGTAATGCACAGGGATTTCAAGGCAAGACCGGACCCCCTGGACCTCCAGGTGTGGTTGGACCTCAGGTGAGTCTAAGTCATTGACTATCTTACTGTAATGGATTACTGGATTTAATTGGTTGCATTCTGTGTTGTAGAGGTACTGTCCAAAATGTGTGTGCACAAAAAGACATCAGGAAGCTTTAGGCTAACATTAAGATTTGCACCACTAATGCTACCGGAACACTTTTTGTTTGTCTTACAAAAATACAAGAACAATTTCATATTAGCATTGGGCTCTTCATCCATTATGCATAAACATTTAACAGACTCTCAGCTACTCTAATGCAAGCTGAGAACATTGATGATAGTGGAGCTGTATGTGGCCTTAATGACTAGTAGGCCTCCCACACAGCAAATGCTCAGCTTCTCCTGCCATGTTTTGTAATAGATGGTGAAATTGTAACATGTTTTTTATTTTTTTGTATTTAAACTGCTGATTTTGCTCACAATGTTCTCTCTGCCTTCCTCCAAACTGTAGTTTCTTTTCTTCACACCGCCTCTGCAACTGGGTTTTATTCTGCGGTGTCCATAATTGTGCGTGTGCGTGTGGGTTTTTTTACTGTAGGGACCAACTGGTGAGACTGGACCAATGGGAGATCGTGGCCACCCTGGACCCCCAGGCCCACCTGGTGAGCAGGGTCTGCCCGGAGCTGCAGGGAAAGAAGGAGCCAAGGTAAAATATGAATATATGAAGCTCCATTTACTGTCCAGTTTGTTTTAGTATGCTGTTAGCATAGTAGCACTGGTAACATTTGAGTCCCAACATTGCACTGAATACAATTAATGTTATTGTGCTTTGGCCCTTCAGGGTGACCCTGGCCCTGCTGGCCCAGCAGGTAAGGATGGCCCCCCTGGACCAAGAGGTTTCCCTGGAGAGAGAGGTCTTCCTGGACCTGTGGTTAGTATTACGTTCTGCAAAGTACAGTGGCTCTTCACAAATTCAATATCTCACACCTTGGTTATTGCATAATAGTTCTGGGCTATTGAATCACCATAAGACTGTGCTAAACCTCAAGAATCAGACATGATACCAGATCTCTGAGTGGGCTTGAGTGGGACAAGAGGAACAATAGGCTCTAGGCTGTTTTTTTATTTTATTTATTTTTAATTTCAACTTGCTAAGTCATTTCCTGATAGTTATGCAAGCCATATTTTTTTGACTCCAGACTTGTGGGCAGGAACAGATTTTCATTTAACTTTAAGCTGCAGAAATTACATGATTCACCTGTTCTTCTGTAGTGTAACGGATGTTTGCTGCAGTTTTGGTAAATAACAGTTTTTCCTGTCTGCTCTCTGTCTCCACTTTGGGGAGTAGTGGATGCTTTCCATCTCATGCTGAGCCTGTTTGAAGTGGGGAGTCCAGTGTAGGGCAGGCTGTGTGCTTCCCCAACAGATGTGTTTGTTTTCTGAAGCTTTCATTTTATTTTGTTCTGCAGGGGGCTCACGGCCTAAAAGGGAATGAGGGTCCTCATGGCCCACCTGGCCCTGCTGTGAGTACAATTTACTGCATCCGCAATCTCATTCTCTAACTTCATTCTCACCTTAAATGTTTTGTCGTCATCTCTGGGAATTGTCTTTCTAGTAAAGTTCTCACCCTTAATTGTTCCCGGCTCTCACATAATAACTATAATGATATGCACAGTTTGGTGCTTACATAAGTTGGATCTGCACTATTTGGCAGCAAAGATGGTAATATGATTTTAATTCACTGGTAAAACTCTGATGTTCATTCAGCAATAAAATAATATTGTGCACTGTAGGGTTCACCTGGTGAGCGTGGTCCTGCTGGCCCAGCTGGTCCTACAGGTCTTCCTGGACGTCCTGGCCCCCAGGGACCTCCAGGGCCTGCTGGAGAGAAAGGTGGACCGGTAAGAACATGAAATAATAGAGAATGCTGCAACAACAACAAATAGAGATTTCAAGGATTAATATTTATTTACAACATGGTCTTTCACTATGAACTCAAAGGGAGAAAAAGGACCTCAAGGTCCAGCTGGAAGAGATGGTATTCAGGGACCAGTGGGTCTACCAGGACCCGGAGGACCTCCTGGACCACCTGGAGAGGATGGAGACAAGGTAAGTAACTTTGTTTTTCTATGCAAGTAAGGATAAAAGTGCATTAAAGCATTCTGTCTTTTAGCCTTTTGCAGTGCACACGCACATTCTCACAAACACAAACATATAGTAATGGAACATTTGCCACCTCACAAAGAGGCAAAACTTAACAGTTAGGATTCAAGCCAGATATCTTCTTGTGTCTTTCCCTGTGACCTTAAACACTCTAAAGGGAATTTGTCTGACAGTTTGCATTGATTAACAGATCTTTAAAAGGTGAACCTGTTTTGTTGCTGCTTTGTACCCTTCTGTACAAACAGCCAGAGGAGAGGGAGGAATTTTGTGGCAGTGACAGAATGTGTGAAAGTGACCCTTTAGTATTCAGAAGCAAGAGCAACTTATCATCCCCTCTAAAACATTTGCAGGAAGATCAGCTACGGAGATACTCAGAGGATAATCTCTTATCCTTTGAAGAATGCCTCAGTTCTTAACTGGCCTTACAATGGTCCCTGTGGTGCAGACGGACACAGAAAATACAGAGGGTATTTGCCATACAGATAAAATAGATCTCACAAGCTAATGTTCACACACATTCAGACACTTTCTCATTATAAGCCTTGTCCACAGGGAGATGACAACTCCAAGGCCTTCATCTAAAAGACTAATACTACCTCACAAAGCACGTTGTGTGACTCAAACACTAAAGTAAATGCTTTTGGCTTTCAAAATTATTAGCATTATTTCTCCAAACACCCACAGCATGGGGGTGCTTTAAAAAAACGGTGCAAGGTTCTTTTTTTATGGGAATTGTAGTGCAAACAGTGATTGAGATGGGACTAATTATCCATTCTGTTTTGGCTGGTGGTAGCACCAGTGACTCAACTATTATGATAAGCCCCCCTCACATGTTAACTATATTTGTCACCATTTGACAGAGAAGGGGTGACGTAGATGATATGAAAATATGTCTTTCCAAACTGAGATTTGGTTGAGTTTATGTTTGAGAACATTATGTCATCTGACATGTTTTTATTACTTCAAATAAACATTGTAATCATTTCAATCCTCAGGGAGAGATTGGAGAGCCAGGCCAGAAAGGAAGCAAGGGTGACAAAGGAGAACATGTAAGTTATTTATTATTATTCCTTTACTCATAATGTTAATCGACAAGATATTCAGGCTTATGGAAATTTCTTATCAATATCATTTTAATGTGTCCCTTCTACTCTGCAGGGTCCACCTGGTCCTACTGGTCCTCAAGGGCCTGTTGGAGCTCCTGGTCCTGCTGTAAGTTTGCAGATTTGGTTAGGTATTCAGATAAATTAGAGCCTCGTTTAGGTTATGTTAGTGCCTCCAACATGTGTATCTCCTGATTGTGACCACTTTATTTGTCACATTGTGCAGGGTGCAGATGGTGAGCCCGGTCCCAGAGGTCAGCAGGGTCTGTTTGGACAGAAGGGAGATGAAGGAGCAAGAGGATTCCCTGGACCTCCAGGCCCAGTGGGGCTGCAGGTGTGGACTACAATGCAAAATACAAACCATGATTAAATGTGAGCATTAAGAAACACTGAGGGAATATGATTAACCCATCTGCACGCTTTTCAGGGTTTACCAGGTCCACCTGGTGAGAAAGGTGAAACTGGAGACGTTGGTCAAATGGTAAGAGCTTACTGAACAATTGATATGTTTCAACCATCCAACTGACTTTATTATTATTCAATACGTTTCACTGTAAACAGTATACAAGCAAAATGTGTTTCTTCAAGCTGTCTCTTCTCTTCTCGTAGGGTCCACCTGGTCCACCTGGTCCCAGAGGCCCCTCCGGACCCCCAGGAGCTGATGGCCCTCAGGGACCTCCTGGTGGCATTGGAAACCCTGGTGCTGTTGGAGAAAAGGTAAACTTTTAGGTCAACACATAAAAGTACAGTTTTGATGGCATTTGTAGGCATAACATTGTTCATATACTTAGAGTAACAGCTGCATCTCTAATGCTAGTTGACAGACCTGTAAACACAGACATCTCAATTTGATAGTAAATGGATTTGTCTTATAGGTAATTAATAAAATGCACAATGTTAATCACTTCAAAAATGTAAGTGTTTACTGTTCATCAGGTGTGCAGCTTAACAATATATGTATCATTATCTACCAAACTATTTTGGGCACATAGTTATTCACAGATGGGGGCTGACTGCTGTCATCATGGGCAGATGATGTTCTCCTGAAACATTATTTTCACTGAACAGCGTAAATCTACCACCCCTGTGAATACTGAATTTTGACTACTGTATGATCACAATTGTGTTTTGGGACTCTGCACCTTCCAGAGAAGAACAGTTTTCTCCGTGTGTGAAACTGTCTTTGGCTTTGTTTTCCAGAGGTGGTACCCCTGGAACAGTTAAAAAAAACGAAAAAGTAAAGAATTTTGAAGCGAGGTAAACAGAACTACTCTGAATTGATGTCATGAATCCCAAACCACTATGGCACCAATTTCTGCAACCTGCCTATAGAACAGGTGATGCAGTTTTTATTCAGCCGGTGGAGGTGGCCTAGCAGTTTGTTTGAGTGCTCTGCAGTAAAGACTGTGAATGATACCTGTTCGTAAGACATCAATTAACATTACTCACGTCTGTTTATATGAGAGCCTTTCAAGTGGGCCATGATCATCTACTGCAGAGTGATAGATGCAGAGAAAATCGAATGGACAGGCTGTTAGACCCAACAGTATTATTGCTGTGTGGAGAGAGTATGAATAAATACTCAAAGGCACTGTTCCTGCATTTCTAAGATGACAAATACATTATTAAAGGCGTCTCTCATAAAATCAGATCCCACTCTTATTTTTTGCTCCTATTTAATTATGAAAGGCCTGCTTTGGCAGCTTTTGCAGATGCTGGACTGCAGTGCTGTGCACTTTCTCATTTCTGTCCATAGTGATGGTATGATTTGTTTTATCTAGCTCAGTCAATAGATTCACCTTTTGCTCTTTTATAATCTCCCTGAGGATAGACTATGTTTCACCCGTGCAAACAAACACAGTGCTATTTTGGCTAATCGTGCTTCAGCTGATCTGGCATTTTATTGGCCAGCCCAGGGAGCTGGCAGGCAACTGAGGCTTTTTCTGTAAACACATCCCTCATGTAACAGTGATGAGCAGCTGTCTTTCATGCTTGGTTTTCCTGTTCTCAGCAGATTTTACTAGCAGCCCTTTGGAGGAAATGAGCAGGTTGTGAAGTCAAGGCCTTTGCAAGGCATCTCAGAGCAACATCGCAAAAAGAGCATAGTAGACCCCTAATGCAGTCATGCTTTTAAATAGGCATACCAACTGCTTAGAGTGGATTTATTGACAACAACAAGATGCGTTTAGGAAGACAGCCAGACACTAATTTAGAGTATTGGTAAATGGTCACAACATAGAAGTTTTGTTCATGCTAGAGACAATCTGTATATGTATAATACATTACTATACTGTTTGTCATTGGCCCTGCAGAGATGTGGTGTCAATAGGTGCCTTGTCTCCCAGACATAGCAAGGGCTGATACTGTTCCCTGAAGCAGGTGTGGCAGAGTGCATCTGCAGTAAACCTCAGCAGGGTGGACAATAGTCTAATGTGACAGTGAGTAACGGCAGTGCCCAGTATATAGGTGAGTCAACAGGGCAACTATCCAATAAGGCAACAGGAAGAGAACAAGATATATGGGCAGGGTCCAGGGAGAACAGTCAGGTCAACGCTGTCCTTGCAGCAGCCACCCAAACTGCCTGCGTTTGATGGATTGAAATCTCGTGTGTCATCTTTTTGAATCCCCATTTGGGTGACAAGGGCACAGCAGTGTGAGAGCCGCTGTAAATGATAGATTTTTAGAACCAAGTTAGAAGAACAAATCATCTTTCTGATAATATACGTATTGTCTCCGTTTCTTTCTTATCAGGGAGATGCTGGTGAAACAGGAGAGCCAGGTCTTCAGGGAGAAGTTGGTCCACCAGTGAGTAATCTGATTGTGCTTTCTCCAGGTTTTTTATAGAATGAGAAAAGGAAAGTTTGTCTCCTACGATAATTTCTTTTATAATAATAAATAACTGTAAAATATAATTTAACAATTTAATTTAATTAAAACCCTTCCCATTTTCTACCAGCCTAACTGTGTTAGAATTACTAACTTGCTACGTATAATTCCAGGGTCCTAGAGGAGAACGTGGTGAGAAGGGAGAGGCTGGTCCAGCTGGTGCAGCTGGACCTCCCGGCCCTAAAGGTCCCCCTGGAGATGATGGTCCCAAAGGCAGCCCCGTAAGTTCACCTTTCACCTTCCGTTAAAGAAAATACATTTTATATGCTGTATAAAATGTCAATAAATTTTCAATAAGTTTTCACTTATATCACCTCATACAATTGGATGAATATAAAAGATGTGTGTGTGTGTCTTATCTCTAAAAATAAGCAACTTTTATTTATTTCAGGGTCCAAGTGGTTTCCCTGGTGACCCTGGCCCACCCGGAGAGCCTGGTCCTGCTGTACGTATGGCATGAGTCATTACCTGAACTGTAAATCCATAAATCCAACTCTGTTCTTCACAGAATGTGATTAATGTAATGCTGCAAGACTGAGGTTCTGTTCAATTCTTATGCAGGGGTTAGACGGTCCAGCTGGTGACAAGGGAGATGATGGAGAGCCTGGGCAGCCTGTGAGTACTGTGTGCTCGAGACTGTGTCTTTACTAAAAAATTAAGATGTTATTTAAATTATAAATTGGTTAATTGTCATTCTGTTCCTTTAACTAGGGTTCACCTGGACCCACTGGAGAGTCTGGTCCCTCTGGACCACCAGGAAAGAGAGTAAGAAAACATTATGAATGTCAAAATGCTATTTTTGTTCCACACTATTCATTTCTGACCTCTAATTTATTTTATCCACTTTTAAATAGGGTCCTCCTGGGGCAGCAGGACCTGAGGGAAGGCAAGGAGAGAAAGGAGCTAAGGTAATGTATCCAACAAATATTGCAAATGATTGTCTTTGTTCACTTACAACACTAGAGATGTCCAATAACCCACAAACAAGCAAGCAAGTATTAAATGGTTTGTGTATCCTGCTTCTGTGTAAAGGGAGAGCCTGGCTTGGAAGGTCCCCAGGGTAAGACAGGTCCTGTTGGCCCTCAAGGATCACCTGGCAAGCCTGGTTCTGAAGGCCTCAGGGGTATCCCTGGCCCAGTTGTAAGTACATTGTTTTGTACCTTCATCCCAATTCCTCACAGTCACATTGAAGTTGTGTAGTATTGTAAAAATAGCACTTAATCTACATCTACATCATTTTCCACTAAATTCCAGAACATAAAGGAACAGTGCTATTTTTAGAAACCAGTGCTTTATTGTGAGCAAAGGCTAAAAACATAATGGTATTTCTGTGCAGGGAGAGCAAGGTCTACCCGGTTCCCCAGGCCCAGATGGACCTCCTGGACCTATGGTAAGTAGAAGTGACTCCTTCTGCCTCTTTTAACTAGGTGTTATCTCATGTAATGTATATAACTGAATCTGTACTGATGATTCCTCTCTGATGTGACACTGCTACAGGGCCCTCCTGGCTTACCAGGTTTGAAAGGAGACTCTGGTGTCAAAGGAGAAAAGGTGAGGCACTCCAACACCCTCTCAACTGATCTGAATCTTTTGATGTAGAGCTTAAGCTACAGTAAATACCGTAACATAAACTAATGGAGCTATTAACTAACAAATTGATTTGATCTATTGTTTGCCTCCTGGCTTGAAATCATTATCTTGGTGATTAGAGGAAGTGTCAGATAGATATATTATAGAGCTAATGTTTGTGATGGTGTGTTATTGAGTGTTGTATTGACAGCATGTGTGTGTATTGTTCTGCGCCCTTAGGGTCATCCAGGTCTTATTGGTCTTATCGGACCTCCAGGTGAACAGGGAGAAAAGGGTGACAGAGGTCTACCTGGTCCTCCAGGATCATCTGGTCCTAAAGGAGACAATGTAAGTGACTAAAACTACACTTGGGCAATTAAAAAACAGGTTATATTTAAACTACAGTATCTAAGTAGTGAAAATAGAAGTGCTCTTTGTTCCAATAATGAACCCACTGAAAATTATTGATAGTCTGGTTTATGCATTTTAATCAAACAAACCTTGTTCTGTTGTCATTTAGCAGTTACAAATTTCTGGATTCATTCCCTTTCTCTTTTAGGGTATTGCTGGTCCCGCAGGTCCACTTGGTCCTATTGGTCCTCCTGGATTACCTGTAAGACTGTGCTCATCATATGTGTTGTATTATGGAATATGTAAAATTTAACAGCATGTAATGTCTGAGCCAACACTCATTAACTGGTCATCTCTGCACCTTTAGGGTCCCCCTGGTCCCAAAGGAGCTAAAGGCTCATCTGTAAGTGTTCAGAAACAATAACAGATGTTTATCATAATGCTCACAAGATCATTTGTTATAATTAAGCTTTTTTTTTATTTGTCCTGGTCAGGGTCAAACTGGACCAAAGGGAGAAGCTGGTACACCTGGACCACCTGGTCCTCCTGTAAGTCAAAGCACTAGTCTTTTGAATTGGATCATAATTTTGTATATTATTAGTGTTCACTTAGTTTTATGTACATTTACACAAATCCATCCTTTTGTCTGACTAACTCCCCCTTTCTCTCCATAACAGGGCCCTCCTGGCGATGTTATTCACCCACTCCCCATCCACGCTCCCATTAAGGGCAGATCGCGTAGAAACATCGATGCTAGCCAGGTGCTGGACGAATCACCTGCGGATGCCAACTACAAGGACTATGACGACGGCATGGAGGAAATCTTTGGTTCTCTCAACTCTCTTAAACTGGAGATTGAGCAGATGAAGCACCCGCTGGGTACACAGAGCAACCCTGCTCGTACCTGCAAGGACCTGCAGCTCTGCCACCCTGATTTCCCTGATGGTTTGTATCACATTCCATCTAAAATGAGGAATGAAGTGTACTGTGTAATCTTTCCTTCCTAGATTTTAACGTCTGCACTGAAATAGCATTTATCACACAGCAGGTATAAAAACATTTAGAATAAAGCACAATGTTTCTGTATAGTAGCTGTAACACAGTATGATTTTTCATCTCTGGACAATAAAAAAACTAATCACTGTTTACAGATAGATGTTTTGTTAAAATATGTCTCACTAGGTGTATTATTTGAAATAGAAGAAAACAACCATTTTATTGTGATAAGATATTAAATTTGATACTGCCATGCTTAAGGCAAATAGTAGGATGGAGATTTTAGATGGAGATCGGTCCATCTTGTGGACTTTTTCCCTCTATATAATGTGAGACATAACACAAAGTGAAATGAAATCACATATGCCACTCTATAATTGCACTGTTCCTGTCTTCATCTCTCCAGGTGAGTACTGGATTGATCCAAACCAGGGCTGCTCTCGGGACTCCTTCAAGGTTTACTGCAACTTCACAGCGGGAGGAGAGAGCTGCATCTTCCCAGATAAGAAGTCTGAAGGGGTAAGTCTGGCTTTGTATAGGCAAGCACTTGCACACACACAAAGGGGACAGTCAGGTTGAGGACACAGTAGCAGCAGAAAGAGGCTAGATTCTTTTTTTATTCAGCCTCCAGTTTATGAATTGATTAACTGTAATGTAAGCTTATAGTATAGTATAGTAGATAAGTGTCCCTATTCTTCATATCATATACTAACTGCCATACACTACGTATAAATACCATGAATATTTTAAGACATTGCTATATGCATTGTTAATTTTATTGCACCCACTCATTTATTCAGTGTCTACAAGATTAGCTGGTGTGTTGTTATGAAGAAGACTTTAACAAATGCTAAATCTTTATTTCTGACACTTGGTGACTGCAGGAAGACGACTCCATCATTCAAGCAGACACATTCACTCAGTTTCGTCCATACCCTATTGTTTCAGTGCAATTTTTAGATAGAACGAGGACTTCATCAGCTGTTAAATCCTTTGGCAGGTGACGGACACATTGAGAGGGTTTTTGCTTCATTATGCATGAGTGTGTAGAGGAGAGGAGAGTAGCCGAGTGGTGAAACACTGGAAACACTGTCTTTGACAAGTTGGGGGTTGTGTAATAGCACAGTGCTACAGGCATTTTAATGATCCCACTCACCAAGCCCCAGAGGAGCAGGAGTTTGCTTAAGCTCAGAATAATGAAGCAGACTTTTTATAGCGTGCTAGTGATGGGCTGCTCTCATTTGTGTCGAGGGTGAAAAGAAAAGCCTGTACTGCCCGTCTTCGCACTGAGACTGAAAACACTCACACGCGTTTATATTGGCACAGTTATTATAAGGTCATATATTTATACTGTCCACATACTGAACAGAATTGTACAGTCATACATACTTCATGGATTATGGAGAAAGAGAAAGTCACCACATGCATATACTGTATACTTTGTTTTCTGCTCAGTCCACTCCAGTGAAACCAGCTGAAGGTCACCTTCAAGCCAGCATGGGTCTAATGTATGCCATCTCCCAGCGTTAAGTCATCTCCTGACCATCATTCATTAAAACATTAGGCTATTGATGACTGTTCCATATCACACCCTGCCATCTAATTATAGAGAAATTCATCATTGTCATGCCCGAGACCATTCGAGCTTTGCCCTGTTGGCCAATTCACAGCTTTTAACGGCATAACAAAGTTAGTGCACCATGGCTGCACAGCGCTACAGGCAGCAACAAGAGCTCCTTGTAGGCGATCATTTCTTAATTAATCATTGTGTACTCATGAATTTTTCAGCAGCAATTAGCCACCATCTACAGTTTACACTGTACAAAATGGTTTAATGGCTTACTGAAATCATCTGCCCTGGTCTGGTGGCTCATGCTGAGCTTACTAAATACTGTTTCAGGTCCAGAAGACTCCTCTTAGGTCGCACAGGAGGAGAAAGAAAGGAAAAGCGAAGTCTAAGAGGGAATGTGTTTCCATCTGATTTGTTTCTTTTCTTTAACACTGCTGTTTTTTCCTCTTCCTCTTTTGCGTCTCTCTCGATCCATGCCCCCAGGTTAGGTTCACATCCTGGGTAAAGGAGACTCCTGGTACCTGGTTCAGTGAATTCAAACGTGGTAAACTGGTAAGCCAGACTCCCGACTTTTCCCAATTCCCTTCCCTGAATGCCTCTTATATTTTACAGAGCAAAATGGCAAAATGGCCCAAAGACAAGCCAGGCACATGGTATAGTCACTACAAGAGAGGTTCCCTGGTAAGTGGCTCTGCCTGCGGTCCCAGAGTCTTGGCTGCAGCCCGGACTCTGTGTGCCTGAGGCTCTGCATGGTTCTGGTTCTGCCCTACAAAGTATGTGTATGCAATGGCACCTTGCTTTGTTGGTGGTTACACTCTTCAGCATGATCTGCACTCACCTTCAGTCCAGAAACATACTGTGAGTGATGCTCTTACAAACAAATGGAGGAGAGGCAAACAGAGATGGATCGTGCTGACAAGATTTGACTGTCCTGAACAAATCTGACATGTAATTGAGTTTAATAAATAGAAAACAATGCTGCTGTTTTACTTCAAAAATCCTGACTGTATTATCCACTCTACTATACCTCTGCGACATTAAGAGAGCATCTCCTCAGAGAGACTGTGTGCCCTGACACCTCCATAACTCAAGAGGCATTGCTGTATCTATAGATAGGTGTTTTTGTCCACATTTTTAAATCACCTAAGAGTGAATACATCAATTTACAATTGTCCTTTTTATGCATTAGTTAAAGTTCTGCCTCAGCAGGTCATTTATCCTTTTACAGGGAGAGGAAACATAAATGTCACTCCCTCTCTGCTGAAGCCATTCAGCTGCACTCACATTCCCAGTTTTGCCCTTAAACACTACTTAGACCCAGCAGAGGAGCTCTGAGTCAAGCAGGTCAGGCACTCAGTCACCACCCAGGGGCTTCTGGGTACTTGGTCTCTGTTCACTTGCGGCTGTGATTATGAAGAGGTAATGTTTCTCTGGTGATGTTGGGCTGGATCCTCACGCTGCACGGGGCAGGGAGGGACAGAATGATGAGTGGCTGGGAAAATGCGGAAAGCATGAGACTACCCAACCACTCGGAGGATGAAAACATCACAATAGTGGCACTTTTATGTGAGCCACAGTGCTGACACACATATACATAAATCACAGAGCAAAGTCTAATGTGTTTATGTCTGATGATTGATTTGCCAATTCAGTCAATCATTGGCCTCAAATTGTTGCACAAATAGATGAGTGTCAGTACTCTGGGTTTGTATATGCATGTCTGCTAAAGTGTGTCTGTGTGCGTGTGTGTGAACATTTGCTCAAGAGTAAGTCGAGAACGAACTGATCCAGACTCGCAGGGCGGTTTGTTGCTGTCGCTGCATGGCATGGATGCTGCATGTGCTCTACTGTCAGTAAGTCCCGTTTGTCTGAAAGAAGATGCGATCATGTGGATCTAATGGATTCCTGATGGTTGGTATTCAGATAGTCACTTATGGACAATAAACTGCGTCATGACTGGTTTCAAACACCCTGTCATATCAGTCAGGATTACAAAGTGCCACAATAAGCTTAATGGCATATAGTTCATGTCTCCTTAACTCCTTAACTGGTTAATTACCAGGTAATTTACATATAATTTCTGTAACATATTTCTTATTAAGATTAATTTTTCATGATTCAGCCATAATTCACTTTTATTGGATATATATTTTACATAATTATGGAATAAAAATGTAAATGATGTGTTTAGTTATGCTTATTTTTTCTACTTCGAAGGCCGATTTTTCCACATTAAGCCTTGCACATCAGTACAGCTTCCAGGCATTAGGCATTGCAGATATACTAAATCCTTCCTCCTTCTCTTTATAGTAAAATCACCTGATCTATTGATTAAGAAATGCGTACTGTTGTCCCTATACATATATTTGTACTCTATTTGAGCATAAGGTTAATAATTAATTTAAATCGTCAGTAAACGCTAATGAAAAGACCAAAGCCAACAATAAATTGAACCTCCAATAGATCTCCACTGTTGTCCAGTGATTAAAAATACATCAGACAGTTACCATCAGGGAGTTGACTCTTTCACTGAAACACACAATTTGTCCATTACCAAACATTTCAGTGCAGTGTGCTTCACTATTGCTTCATCATTACAATAAAAACAACTACTACAGATAATTTTAAGTCAGTTTCCAACCCACTGTTTCAATACTGAGCAAATATTGAGAGACAAACCTCCTAGTATTGCTGGTTTTGGGCTTTTCATTCAATGTGTTTGGCAACAAGAAAACTGCAGAACAACATCAGTGTTGTCCTTGGATGACCTAAGAACTAGAAAATTAATTTCTCTCAGTTTTGTTTCTGCCGCCACAGGGAATGGTAGTATATTAACTCTGTATCCTTAGATGGTACCTTCTTTGTCTACCTGTGTTGTCAATAAGAAATACACTCACGAAATCCCAACACAGCAGCAAAGCAGGAAAACAATTTACTAGTCATAAATTAAATCAAAATCCTGGGAGACAGAAACAGGGCGCGGTAGGGACATGAAAGTGTGTCCACTAAATCTTTTTAGGAACTTCAGGATATCCTTCTACTATTCCTTCACTCATTCTTTAATCTCGGTCTCGTCTCCTTGTGTCAAGTTTGCGATGCTCAACTCCATCTGTGTTCCTGTGTTGCAGCTCTCCTACGTGGACGCAGAGGGCAACCCCATTGGCGTGGTCCAGATGACTTTCTTGCGGTTGCTGAGCGCAGCAGCCAGACAGAACATGACGTACAACTGCTACCAGTCGGTGGCCTGGCACGACCAGGAGCAGGACAACTACGACAAAGCCATCCGCTTCCTGGGCTCCAACGATGAGGAGATGTCTTACGATAACAATCCTTACATCCGCGCCATGGTTGATGGTTGTGCGGTAAGTAAAAGATGCGTCAGGTCATTAAGAGACCTGCAAATGTGTGTGATGTTTTTAAGATTTTTTCACACTCACCCTCCTGCTGTGTTTTGTTCTTCTACAGTTGAAAAAGGGCTATGAAAAGACAGTACTTGAGATCAACACACCAAAAGTGGAGCAGGTGCCATTTGTGGACATCATGTTCAACGATTTCGGTGGTTCCACGCAGAAGTTTGGATTTGAAGTGGGCCCTGTCTGTTTCATCGGCTAAGACTGTTTACTGAGCAAATGGAGAAAAAAAAGCATATTTTTGTTTTCTCAGAAAAAAAAACAATTGAATAGGACATTTCTATTTGTACAAAAGTAACTTTTTTTCCATAAAGCAACAAGTATGAGTAAAATGAAATCAAGTTGAGAATACAGTGAAATTCTATACGAATAGAGGAAAACGAAATAACCTTGAAACCTCAGTGTGCCTTCTCCATCACATGCAAGTTTTGAAACTGGATGTCAGATCCTGCCTCCTGCACAACACACTTGCACACACAGTCCTAACCCCATGTCATCACAGTTGATTCAGACTTTTTTTTTTGTCCCAGACAATGAAGGCATCCCTGAGAGCTGCAGCCGTTCCAGACGGTCGCAGTATTTGCCACGGACTCCATCTGATTAGGCTCTTTTCTTTTCTTTAGTTCGGATCTCATGTTTACTTTTCATCTCCCTGGCATTTTCCACTTGTCTTTTGTTAGTCTGTTTGCTGATTCACTACAGGAGCTTTGTTTGTGCATAATTGTCTCCCCATTCTCTTGGAATGGACCTTATATATATATAAATATATATATAAATAATTTTTATGTTTGTAAGTACATTCTGTATATTTTTCCTGGTAATGTTAATTGCTTCCGGCTTCAAAACATGCATGTGACTTTATTAATTGTGAGGTAGGAGATGGTGGATACAGGGATAACATCGAAATTGTAGAAATATACCAAAAGTGAGGAAATTCGACTTGTAAATTGAAAAACAAACAGTAAAAAACAAAAAAAAGTAATTGGGAAGCTGTGTCTTGTTGCAGTTGTGGAGCACATCTTGTTGTAATTTAAGAACAGAATGGAAATAAAAGACGGAAACAAGCTCTGTGATATTATGTGACAGTTGATTTGCGTAACAAAGAAACAAAAAGAATCTTACATTCCTCCTTTTGTGCCCTCTGAACAGAACAACCACCTTAGTGCCAATATCATTAACTTAATAAACAGCTTCTATTTTTTTCCCTAACATACTCAGCTGACTATGCAGTGGGAGATGATGTCACATTTTGAGGAAAACACTAAGAAATCAACAACCTAGGTGCTATTTTCTCTCTTCTGTGGTGCTATGTATTTTTCTATTTTGTGTTGTTTGAATGAAAGGAAATTTGTGGTGATAATATTCCATCACCAGTAGCCCCCTGACTCTCTAAGCCACCATATCTGATGTAGGTGGATCTTTGCTGCATCCATTTTGGTTTTCTGCTTTTTTTTTTTTTTTCATGTTCAGCGGTGGTGTTTCTCTAGATACGCACTCACAGATCAGTGCAGCATGGCGGTGTCTTTTATCTCCTGCTTCAGTGGATCGCACAGATAACAAATGTGTCCGACACTTGTGCCAAATGTTGGAATCACAAGAGGAAACTAAGGTGACGCTGTTGGCTTTTGCATATTGTTGCTCTAAGATGCTGCATTTTTTTGGCTCTTGCTGTTGGATCGTCTGTGCCGCACCAAACTGACTGACTGACTGACTGAGAAGTGGACATGTGATTGGGCCAAAGCGTCCGAAGGGAAAGAATCCCTTAAACTTTCCACCAAAGGTTTTCACATATTCGTTTAGCTTTAATCGCCATTACGGCTGGATGTCAGTTTTTTATGTATGGGAAACAACTTGAAAAGTACTTTTCCTGGACTTAACCACAGTAGAAGCAGGTCACCAAATTAGCCAGATGACAGCGTTTGCTCATGCAGTAATAAAAATACCTTGTTGCCCTACTATTTTTGCCCTTATTGTAATTATGCTTTTTGTTTAAACTATGCACTCTCTATGCTTATGACCACTAGTATCTACCACAGAATTTTTACAGCCCTTCATACATCGTTTATTTCCTTATTTTCTCTTTAGATATGTGACTTGAACAATTTCTGTTAAGATAGCTCGATTTGCTTGTAGATCTTTGGCTTTATTTTTCATTGTGATGCAGTACATCCAAATTGAACGCTAACGTTCTCAGTCAAAAAGGACAAACACATTTTTGTAAATTTCCAGAACCAGCAGTAATGCTGCCATTGTTTTTGTTTTATTTTTTTTATTTTGTAGATTTTTCGTTTGTCTGTCTGTTTGTTTGTTTTCACAGTCTTGTCAAACCTGTGTAAGGATAAGAGGATAGAAGATATATTGGTTTTTGTGTCAATAAATTCAAGTTTACTGTGGCCATCCACTCTTGTATGTCTTTTGAAGCATTAAAACCTATCTGTATGCATGAAATTGTAAAGTTTTTTCTCTTGTTGTTATAAGTGTAGCGTGGCATGATCTCCAGTCCACGTTTTATTCATCAGGATACATCCGTTTTTTCAATGCTAAAGGTGAATATAAAAGGTCATGTCCACAATTGTGAAGTGGAGAGAAAATGATGAACTTGTAACTCTACCAAAGCCAATGTTCGTTTGTAGTATATTTATTGTATTATTTAAAATAAAAAAAAATTAATGTAAAGTGTAAGAGGCCCCCTCTTTACATGCACACAGGAAAACAAAAGCTATTGTCAGAAGGTTGCTGATTTACCACATGCTATTTTACACACTAAAGAGTTGCCCTTCGCCACGTCCATTTAAGTAGCTAGTTATGCATTCATGTTTAGAACCTGTGGGCTGTGTGTATGTGAGAATGTGTGTCTAGGGTTGAATTTAAATGCTAAATGAATGATTGGATGACTGTTTAAGCTGAATAACAAGTGAGGCTACCATTAATTGCTTTATAAAACATGCTCTAATAGTATCAAACAATTCTAGCTCCACAGATGTGACACAACAAAGAAGCTCCTGAGTTGCATCTTCTGATCGGACATGCTGCTGCTGATGTCTCCAACAAAAGCTGCTTAAAGAACATCCCTGACTAGGCATTGTATGGACAGCTAATGTATGTACATCTATCAACATTTATTTTTTTAAACTGCCTGCAGCGCAATCTGATAAGCCAGTAAAAATATGTAAAATCCATTGTGCGTTTTTCATGCAAGCTTTACTTTGTGATCATCACTATAAAAATGTGTTTTAACTCTCCCATGCACCACTAATTTCAGCAATCTGTAATCTTTTATAAGCTTTAATCAAATGGGTGGTGGTGAATATGACTTGCAGCACTTCAAGTGGCTCATTAGGAGCAAACCTTGCACAGTGCGCATAAAGCGCTGCATAGAAATAAATAAATAAAAAAATGTGCATGATACCATTATCAATATTTAATGCAGTGTTTGCAGGGTGGATTTAGGATGATCAGAATGCATGAATTCTACCGAGGCTGCATCCTGGGTGAGTATAGCAGAAACCAGAGCAGAGAACTATTTACAACAGCAGTGGTGATAAATGGGACGAGGGCGATGGGAGGAAAAAGGTGGCTTTCTCTGCATATGGCAACAGAGGATGTGTCGAAAGACTACAACAGCTCCAAGGTGTCATCAGCTTGTGAAGGATTTTAGCAGAGCACATTCAGGTTACTGTGAGGGTGTATGCAAAGGAGCAAAACAGCATTTAAGACATTTTATAGTGGGGCAGCTGTATGAAAACACTGCAAGGTACTGTAAAAGTGAACAGCTTGAGGATGAAGTAAAAAGTTTAAATTGGTTCAGTTTAAATCTGTTAATTGGTAAACAAAGAAAAATAGTAAACGAGTAAAAGGTCTACGTTCAAAACTGTATTTAAGCACATAAACAATAGAACTCAGTTTCTAAAGTTTTAACAGTCAAAGCACTTGTTCTGCAAAGATTTAAAACACTACTTGCTTCGACTTTTAACTTTTTCTGACCCAGGGACCATTCCCTGGAATCACAACATAAATCTGAGGGGGCTGTTAAACCGTTAATGAGAGAGGAACGAAACCATTAATGAGAGCATAAAATACTCACCAGCTGCACTCTTGAAGTCCACATTCTCTGTTTTGTTTTTTCCAGAGACTGATAAGGGAGAGTAGCAATAAGAAAAATGATGACAGGAGAGCAAACTCTGAGATTTTGAGCATGTACGTTGTTATTTCATTTAGTATTTTAATGTAATTTATGTGGTCTTACTTCAATGTATACATACGCTATAATTGAATTGAAATCATGAATGAAGAAGATGAAAAGTGACTCTGACAAACTAAATTAGCAGCTAAAACTAAGGAGAAGTTTTATGCTGCAGCAGTAGCACGAATGCTGTGTAAAAAACTGTGAATTCATTGGCATACTGTATGCTGCTGGTTCTCTGTTACTAACTTTTTGAGAACTTTTTAAAAATATAGGCTAAATACATCCATTCACACCTTTTATGCAATACATGAAGTCTTTATTATTAAATGTTAAACGGTGGTGTCGATGTGTGGTCCGGGCTGGTTAGGGAAGAGCTGAAGGGTCAAGCACCAGACGTTTAAAGAGAAATTTGGGACGGAGCCCCTGTGTTAATGTGTAATTGCTTTGAGCCTGTGGATCTTCAGCCAACACAGCCCATTCATAGCCTGGCCCCGGCACCACTGACCTACTTATAGATGAATCAGATAGCAGAAAGAATGAGATAGTGTTACAACTCAGCGACCGCCATACTGGGATATTAATGCCAGGCTTCTCCACTCTAATAGACTTTAAGACTGAGGGGCGGCTATAGTTCAGGATATTGGCTTAATGTGATTAGGACCAGCCACCCAAGTATTCCACACGACTGCATTTCTTAAATGTCAAAGCTGAGTTTGTATGATGTTATATTAAACCTAGTTTGCATCTCATCATCAACGAAAACAATAGAACTATTTAAACCTTAGGGCATCTTCAGTGTCTTTATGAGTGACTCCACCCAGCACCACAGCTGCAGGCCCTCAGTTGTTGAGGCCCAACTGCTTGATGAGATGATACTAGAAGTATGAAGTTCAGTACTGTAGAAACGCTCCTATCAGTGATGTTGACATGTTAACATTAATTACAGTAAACCAAGGTTCTGGAGAAATTTAAAGCTTCAGCTGATGTTGGATTTAAATCAAACAAATCACAGTCCAGGAACCATAAATGTCTCTACAATATTTTGCGCTAGTTAACTTAGTAGAATTGTGATTTAATGCATACTGTGAGTGAACATTTTGACCTGTTGGTGGTGCTAGTGAAAAAGTTTGGTAACCAAAATCATAAGGATTCATTCGCTGTGTACCGTAGACATCTGTACCAAATTTCATGCCAATCCATTTATTATTTGTTGAGAGATTTCAGGCTGACATTGTCATCCCTACAGGCACACTGCTAACAGCCTATAAAATATTCACCAGGTGGAATCTCTTTATTGTACAAACTCCCTTTGCTGAAGCATCAAAAAAATTCAAAGACATGACCGCGTTGTGGTCAGTGGCAGCTGTGTGGTTTTAAACCATTCAAATTTTCATAGCCTTGTGGTTTTTCCACCTTTGGAGCTTTGATGTTTTCAGTTATAAGACTCCATTCAGCTTGCACGTAGGTTAAGTTGTGCCAAATCCTCAGCTGTAGACTAATAGATTACCAGTCTTCAGTTGTTCTATCTGACTTGACCTTATTTCAGGTTGACGTTATGCAAACCCTTGCGACACAAACGTTCAAACACTTCAACATCTAATTCATTTTCCTGTTATAAAAAAATGATCAGAAGAATTTTCCGAGTTGCAACAAAAGCTGCCAGGAGAGCTGGGCAGATGTCAATCAAGCTCAGTCTGTGCACGCCCACGCAGTGCCGAGAGGTCTAATCAACTAAAGTGACAACACCTGTGTGGGTGTGCAGAGGCTTAAACCGAGCTGCTGTCAGAGCTTCTTCATTAGCTACCTACCCCAAAATATTCAAGTCCTGCAGCTCTGCATCTTTGCACCAGTTCTGATTTAAAGCCATAAGCGTGAGTGAGTGGTGCAATTTTAAGTTTGTGATCATATGATGACTATAAAGCTGCTCTTTGTTCGTTTGGAAGACTACTACCTAAGAAGAGTAAAAGACACGTGCAGTGTAGAAGGATTAGAGAAGAGATAAAACCAGACATAAGAGCAGATGGGCGATGTTTGCAGGAAAAACTAGAAGACCAAAAACAAAAAGCACTGATGGGGATGAGAGGGAGATGTTTGATGTGTAAATGCACCACACATAGCTGGGGATGTTTTTCCCAGCAGAAATGCAGGTAAATAACACATGAGTTTGGTTCATATTTAGAGTGATATTTAAATAAGTGTCAGTTGACATGATTAGCATGCAAAGAATGAATTAGTCTCGTCGTCCTTTGTTCCTGTCAGCTATAGTCATGAGGGATGCAGACGTCTGGGATGTTGTTAAATTCAGTTCTTTGTGAGATTCTCAAGGAGCTCAGACGTCTCTAGAATGGAAAATATTTAAAGTATGAAATTAAAAACATTAAACTTTGCCAAATGAACAAAAAATAGAACATTCTCTATGCTGCGTTAGTGTAGGTGGGTATAAGAAGAAATGCGAAGCTGCTTCAAGGAATAATTTTTGGCTTTGAATTGATAAAATAAAGTCTGTGCCAAAAAGGAATAACTAACAATATGACTTTGAACCTTCTCTCAGCAGGAGAAGCTTTGTCCCACTCATGTAAAACTTAGCACTTGATTTAATTAGATCAGCTTGTTTCACGGCCAGAAGGAAGAGCATATGGTCCTGCACTTTTTCCCCCCTCTTCACTCACATACAGTAGCTCTGTTCTATTTTCAGGATCCCAGAGTATCAGCTTTGAAGCTGCAGGCCTCTCCTCCACACTTTGGTGGTCCCCTGTAGAGAGACAGGGTCACAAAGACCTGTGTGGTACAGGACCCAAACAGCAGCCAAGGACGGGCGCGAATTAACAGCATTAATTACTACTCCTAGACACAGTGTGAGTGAAGCTTTTTTCCCCTTGATGTCATCTAAGTGAGGGAAACAAGGACCCGGGGTAAATTAATCACTTAAAGAAGCACTTCTCGACTCTGCTATTGATTTGTGCTTCTACATATTTATGCAGCCTTGTGTACGTTCTGTCTTAAAAGTTTGCATGAGCAGTGTTCTGCAATTCTTGGCATAATTAGAATTCTAAAATTGACTAGAAATGTGTTCAAATACTAATTTTACAGTCCTGTGTGATCATCCATAGGCAGGCAGCCATGTCTTCTAGATGTTATGTTTACATACAACTAATTTGCATCACAAAATACAACTTAAGGATTTATTTCTGTTCCCAGAATGAAGAAAAATAGTTGATTTAAGTATTGGAGCTGGGGTGTAAGATGCCGTTGTACTGATTACAGCCATATTTAAATTTTCTTGGCTGTGTTGAGATACTCACCACACGTGTTTGAAACCAAAAGCACCATCCTTTCTTAACTTCAAAGTCCTTTTGTTAACTCTGGATTCACATTGTCATGCTGCAACCATGACAAATGGAAAAACTGTTTAGTTAGTAGTAAATCATTTCTAGAAGCTTCTGCAGGGTTGGAGCAGGTTGTTCTTCACACTTATGGTCATTGTAAATGTTATTTCTACAAAAAGTATTTTTCTTTCCTCAAATCAAACAAAACAAACAACAACAAAACATTTTGATTTGGATTTTCAAAACTCTCTGCAGCATCATCTTGTTCCTCCCAAGCCCTAAACATTTCATATCTGCAAGGAAAGAAAAGACAAAACCACAAATATAAAAATATCCCCCCAAAAAAAGTGTGTTCAAGCTTTTGCTGCAAATACTGAGTTCTTGTAGAACCCCATTACACACAGTAAGCAGATGATTGAGAAAATGGGTTTTGGGGACATTTAACTTACTTCCATCCAATAAGATGACAGAAAACTTCCAACCGCTAAGCAAATTCACCATAAGCCAAGACAGTGCATCTATGCTGATATGCAGTTACTCCTATGGAAATGAACACGCACATGTGGCAGATTTATTATGATATTCTTTTTTTATAATACAATTTGCAGTGTGCAGGGGAAAGGTTCGTTGGAAGAGTGGCAGCAGGAGGTGAAGTTCTTTTATGGTTTGACATTTGGTGACAAAAAGAGAAAAAAGGGCTTCATATACTGGAGCAGGCTTACTAGGTCGATGAACACAGAAACCAATATTGTTTGCTCTCAGATTCAGTGGAGAGACTTTTATATGTGCCTCTGTTAGCTGTCAACAAACAATTTCTCATAATATTTCTTTGACTGTTATGTTCTCTTTCCTTCTTTCCTCCCATCACCTTTCCTCTGCTCACAGATGGTGCACGTCTTTGCTGATGCACAGGCTGGTTAAGCACAGGTGTTCAAGAAATGGGGAGTTGTTAATGGTTCTGGGAGCAGTGAAAACAGACCTGGACAGTGTCAACATTGTGCAGTTATTTAACATGCAAATGCACAGAAAGCTCTGTGGTTGCATTATTAACTCAAGGGTTTAGCCAAAGGCTGTCAGCACTTTTGGACTCATTAATTTTTTCATGGATTCATAATGTGCATTGCTAAAAAGTAAATATTATAAGATAAATTAACTATATGTGTTTTTCATTATACAAGCAGGTTATTTAGTTTCCTCGTGTCTGTCAAGGCACACTGCACATATATAATAATGTCTACATGACTTACCTTATCAGTCATTTTCAACAATGGAAGGAAACATATTACAATTTGATTCAGTCATCAGTGCATTCCTATTTTCTCAGGTGGGAGACCACATCTCTCAGCGCTCCATCAGCATACAGTATGTCTAACAGTTTGAAATGAATCAGGTGATAAAATCACTTCAGCATCTGTGCACTCAACTGAATATTGCATGATGCTGGTAAAAGCTATCGGCAGCACTATCCCACATTCCTCTCCAGTGCTTCTATTTGCTCTTAAATCATTCGCAAAATGATAAAATAGAATCTGGACGTGGCCGTGTGCAGATGTAAATCCCGCCACTAAAACATATGCATGAGTTAGCATCTTAAGACAAGAACAAGCACACTTCAGCATGTGCACACTGATTACAATATTGGCTTCATGTATTACAATGTCCCATATGTTTTGCATAGAACCCCAGGCCAGTCTCTGCAGCTCTATACAGACGGTCACTAAAACTGGTTGGCTCCTTGGACTACCACAGTTAGTGCCTGTGGTTTTTTAGTCTGTGTCATGCAAATGGGCATTTAAATGATTTGCAATTCTGTTTCTGCAATACAGGGCTTGTTGTTTCATGTGTATCTGGCAATGGGAGTGACTTGTTCTGTTTGAAGTCACCCCAAGGTGTTATATTTGCTGCAATTCTTACATTTTGTCCCCGAGAATTGAATGTGACAGCTTTTACTTGTTTTGTAGCTTCTAAATGGTAAATGTGCCACAGAACCAACTCGCCCAAACTTGATTTTCTATTGATTAGAGTCACCTGAAATCATCTACCTCTGCTGCATCCTGGCAGAAAAGATATAAGTTTAAAAAGGGTGAAGATTAAATTATGAAAGCGTGAACGTACCACCTGAGGTCACAACACACGGAGGTAATTCATCACTGTCATTTCAACGTCAACACCTTTCCGGCAGGTCAAAAAACTTCCTCTGATTAAACATCAAGAGGAGACAGTGATGCCAAGGAGAATCAAACCAGTGAAGCCTGCAGGAAATCCTTTGTGCAGTCTGCTATGCAAAAACCAGTCCTGTGAGAAACGTTTAATTATAATGAGTTATCTCGCTCACAGGGTTTTAACTTTGGTTTTCAGAGACCTTTTTTAGTCCAAAAATAAAATCCTGCAGCACTGTGAATGATTTGTTTTTACCCACGTTAACCTTATAGGCCTGTGATGTAGTTAAGTAGAGTAATGCCACATACTATGACCTGGACAGATATAGATTTCTTAAAAGTTAATACTTTAATTTGTGTGCTGCTCACAGAACCGGCCAGTAAATCATCAGTCTAACTAAGCTACCTGGGCAATCAGCTGGCACACCTGCAAATTATTAGCTGTTGTTTCTTGGACTGTTAATTTTCCCAGCCTGTTAATGTTCTCAGGCATTTGTGAAGCATGTTGGTCACGTCTTCCCTTCTCAAAATGTTTTCTATGACTTTGTGCAAGCTTAAAAAAACAAACCATTTATTATTTAAAAGTGAAATACTTTTAACTTGGTCTGGGCATTGTACATCATCGAACCACTGAAAGCATTGGTGAGACTAGACCAGCTGGACTATGGATTGTCAGACTTGAGCTTCTTGCCGTCCAGAGCCAGACTGACTGATGGGCAGAATAATTCATCCAATGGTATTAAGTTGACACTGCTCCCTGCTGTCATCACTTGTCTCTCCCGGTACCAGCACCAGTCATGACTGCCAGCTCATGCTGACAAACACACACTCCAACGTCATACCAAATACACAAAATATATGTTTTTCATGTACAATCCTATTTTAAAGAACTCCTTGACCTCTTACTCTTTACAATACAACACCTTCTAACTGGTTTTCCTCATTCTTCCACCCACCTTCATTCTGATTCCCACTGTCTAACTACAGTATTTCTCACTATTTGCAAAAGGATTAATCTAAAACGATCCTCAACAAAAAGACAACATCTATTGGGTCTTGAACTGAGTGTTGGAGTCTGACAACATCTCTACCTGTTGTAACTCAGCAGCGTAACTCTGATCACCCTTGATTCTGTCATACAGATTGTGTTTAAGAGGTGACTTCACGTTACTATTTTCTGTGCACATGGTGTCATTAACAGTTATCTAAAATGACAGGTGGATTAGAAAATGTCAAGCATAACATTAGAAGTACAACAAAGATGTTTTATCATCAAAACTCCATTAGATCAAATGAATGCCGGTGATGCATCTTCAGTGCTGTCTAGGCAGACATCAGCAGGCATTAACGTTTTGAGGAATAATCCACCCTTAGGTATTCTTACAGTGTTAGTTATCATCAGTCTGTGGCGCTCCTGTGATGGGTGTTTGTAGAGTGCTTCTATGATATATCCACTTCGCCTCAACCACCTTTGACTTTGACCTATTTTAGTTTGAGATTTCCTGTTCCATTGAAGGGGTTTCATCAAACCTGTGAGAAGAAGAAGCTTTTATTCAAAGGTGGGAATAAGGACATGTAAATATAACAAGCTTGCCAATTAGTACGTGCACATTGGTGCATGTCTATCATTGCTGTCATGCCCTTTATTCAAAATGCAGTGCGTCTTGCACAGTTTATTATTGTATCATGGCTAAATAGTGTCTTTCTTTATTGTGTATGGTTAATTTTTCCATCCATTTATCCATGTTCAGCCACTTGTTTGGGTCTAGGTCACAGTGGGAGCAGACTAAGCAGCCTAGCTCAGATGTCCTTATTCTTTGCAACATCAACACATCAACAGCAGGTTTTTCACAGCCTCAAACATCTACAGTTCATTCAAATGTCTCAGTGTCTCGCTCTAGCCCTTAGCATGAACCCTGACATTCTGCAAAAAAGCAATAATTTCTACTATCTCATTATTTAGGCCTCTGCTCCAAAGTTCATGACAGATTTGGAAAATATACAACCTGGTCAAACAAGAGTTCCTTTAGACTCCCTGGCTCTGTGTTCAGTTCAATGTAGTGTTACTGTTGATCCCGTTGAGCTCTCTTGCAAACAAAAACCTTCAAGCACTTGTAACTTGTTCAGCCAGAGTGACTTATGATCTCACATCTGAAGGTGCAGACCTATCCAAACATGATATTTGGCAGTATGTTGGATGTTACAAGTTGGTGAAGTAAGAAGAACAACATCATCCTTAAAAGGTAGAGCTGAACTTGTCAGGCACCCATACTAGACTCTCCACCAGCCTGCACGTTAAGATTTTCTCCATCAAAAGACGATAAGTAGCAAATACACCCATAATACCAGGGAAACTCTCGAGCTCTGAGCCTCTTTCTTAAAGACGTTGACAGCCAAGATCTAGTTTTAAGAAGAAAAAAAATCATTTTTGTGCTTACATGTCTATTTGTGAAGAAATGCAAATTACCATTCAACAAATATGCAACCAGGTTGTATTCCAGCATGGAAAACTGTACATGCAGCACACATATAAGAAACTGGAGTTCATAGCTGCACATAAGCATTTATTTTTTCTCTATCCACTACAATTTCTCAGTTCTCATTCAGTCTAGTGTCAAACAACATGGACCCAGGTGTGCAGGGCACATAGTCAACAGATGTTTCTTAAAGGACAGTGTGGCAAAGGCAGCAGTGAACACGGTATTCTACATGATATGTTACTGTCATCAAGACTACAGTATGTTGTGACAAGCTGTTAACGTACTTTTGAAACCAATGTTGGTCCATGACTTCCAGCAGGTAAAACACACCTGCAACAGAGCAGCATTTTATTGAGGTAAATAAATCGTGAGTTTAAATTGTGTAGCTTTTTTAATGGTGATGAAAATACACCTGTAATATACTTTAATGGTTTAAACATCAATCTACTAAGTTTAGAGGGATATAAGATTAAAGTACCTCAGTACAGGGAAATTCAGACTCTTTAATTCTTTTCACTGAAATGATTTTGCTCTATCTTCATTTGCCTTTCTGTTCAGTTTCCGATTCTTAGAACAAATCCACCAGAATCCACAACCTTCTTAATCCTGCTTTATTAATTAATGTATGTCCATTTTACAAATAATTGCCTTTTTCTGTTGTTTTTTTCAGTCTGACTTGCTTTTCCAGCTGTAGTCACTACTTTTATTCGGCAAATGATGAATCAAGGAGATTAATTTCCCCTCCTTGCATTCCTTTTCTGTTTTCTTGGATCTTTTGCTCAATTGCAAACATAAACCAACACACACACACTCAGAGATCTTTACTTCTTTTCGAGTGTAACTTCTTTTTGAGACAAAAGGGGATAAGTCTCATGAGCATATGCTTTTCCTTAACTAATTAAAGCGCTAAACATCCAGTCGGCCACTCGTTTGTCATAAAGTGGCAGACTGTTACCGAAACCCAGACGCTTCTGTATGCCTCTCTACCCCTCCTTACCATTTGTTGTTGTCATTAACTGTTCAATTCAATGCTTTTCAAAGAAGGGTGCAGCCGTGCTTGTCTGACGTGTACTGTAGATGCTACTGTGTGCCAGCACAGGTGTGCAATTGGAGTCTCCTGCAAAAACAGCCCTGACAGCTGAAAACCAAGTGTGATATCTCACTAACCACTTCAAAACACAAAGATGCTTCCACTGCATTTTAATAGCAATATAATAAGAAGTACAGTTTAAAATGTATGTAGGGCAATTATTCGTGCTACACTGGGACATCATTGAGGATATGCCGTGAACTTGAAGGTACTAGAACAAGTTAAATGTCCTCTAAGGCCTTTGCAGACCAAAAAAATAAAGCAGACTGTCTACTGTGAATACTAATTATATTGTGGCCCACTTTGGAGGAAAACCTGTATTTTTCTAAGAAAAGAATGACAATGCTCTGTTTCACTAAGCTCTTAATCCCAGTTTGCTGGATCCCACCTGTCGGAGAGTTGTTAGTTAGTGTTAACAAACAGCCTGGATATATAGCTTGGCATGATGTGCATTCACAGCTGTCAAGCTTCCTTTGCACCCTGTGTCCATCTTCAGCGGGTAGGATTCTGTATTAGCTTTGATGAGAGCAAAACCCTGCAGCAGTTGGGGGCATCATTATGAGAGCCACGTCTCTCCTGCTGTAGCGGGTAGCTACAGCCCTCACTGTGGTGCAGTTGCTGACAAGGATGGAATTAAACCCAGTTTGAGCTCTGAAAGTGAAAGCCGTGACCGTAAGAAATTTTTACACCATGCTTTCAGACGTCACAGCTGGCTGTCATTGAGGTCAGTTCTCAGCAAAGTGTCTTGCATAGCATCAACTATCAAAGGAGAAGGAGAGTTGCAAGAATTCAGGGGCAGTTGCTGAACATCTAGTGTAAAAAGTGGAATTCAGAATATGTATGTACCATTTGTGCAAGAGGAAAGATATTTTAACAGTACTTAGAACTTCCATGACCACCGTTTTTTTAAATGCTAATTATTACACTTATTACAATAAGATTTAGACACCTGGCAACTTCAAAACCCATCCAAAAGAGTCAAGCTAGCTGTTTACCCCTCCTTCCACCACCTCCTGTCTGTAGCATCATTTAAAATGAAGATATGTGAAAGCATAATTAATCTTCTCATCTTACCAAGAAAGCAAATAGGCTTAGTTTTCCAAATGTCAAACTACAGTATTCCAAAGAATCGTCAATATATTTGAAGAAAGTGCTTTGATCAATATCAATGACCACATCTTCTTCCTTATATTGCATGATGACATGCCCGTATAAAAAAAAAAAAAACGTGCTTGAATAATTGCTAAATAGCTTTCAGACATAATGTCTCTCATAGAAAAAAAGGAGGGCCAAGGGTGATTCATTCACTATTGAGCTTTGAGTATGCTGCTATAATAATAGCACAACAAGACTGTTCTGCAAATTATGCATGAATCTGGAAATAGGCTTTTCTTTCAGCCATCTGTCTTTGTTGACTCATTTCATTTCTCCCATGCATCCACCACTGTTTTCCTCCACTTTCTCTAATTTTTCCTCGATGATGTCCACATTGCCTGATGCAGAGTGCTGGCATCCACACATTAATGCCAAAGTCAATGAGGAGACGAAGGGGGTGAAATGATTTGCACAGGACTGTGGATTTGTAGGAAGGCTGATAATGGCTGTGTGATTAGTTGCACAGCAGTCAGATACCCCGGGGTTACATAAGGAGGAAACTGAATCTAGTGGGAATGAGAGTAGGCAATGTGATGCCATTTATTTATCATTTATTGATTTTTGGCTAGAGGTGGTGTATCACTCATTTCAGAGAGCAGTAAGTGGCTGAGCCAGTGTGCAACATGACAACTCACTGCAGGAGCCATAAGCTCTAACAGGGTCTTATATGTAGGTGGCGGTAAGCAACTGTGTGCACTGTGTGGGTGGGATTCACTAAGAAAAGTACTAAAGTATGAATTTGCATTAAACATAGGCTTGTTGAAAGCCAACATACACTCACAGGCCACTTTATTTAGGTACACCTGTACAATCGAATGCAATTCAATTGCATGCTATTCTTCGATGAATTCTACTTTTACAAGGTCATAATTTCTATGGGTGTTTCTGAGTTTTGATCCTTTCATTTGTGTAAAGTCAGTCGCCAAACAGTAGAAATCATGGTTGAATTAGACTGCACAGATGTACCTCACAGAGCGAGCAGCGAGTGCAGTCTTCATATTGTTGTCCAATCTGTATTCCATCTGTATTTGTCTGCATGACCTCTTTTATTTTAGGTTATTTATTATTTCATGTATTCCTGTGGAAGTAGCAGGCACTGAAAAACATCAAAGACTGATAATGTGGCCAACATTTTTATTGCAAATAAAAGAAAAATCTGTGTATTTGCTTGGTTACTAAACATAGCTTTTGTACTGTGGCACATGGTTCCCTCGGCCAATGCATTATTAATGTTGTTGCTGTGATAACACTGTAAGTGTCCGGTACAGGATGGGCCACAACCCAAAAAGAAAAATACAGCATTTGGTACCAAGATGCACAGGCAACAACAATTAATAATCAACCCCTAATACTGATATTATTGTGTTATTTATTTTATAACTGAACATCTGTGTGAGTCCTTGCTGAGAACCAACTTGCATACATTTCTTTTGCTTTGGTTAGTTTTGTCATTTCAGTATAAAAATGCATCCTTCAAAAGAAAATAAATGCA
Source organism: Anabas testudineus (assembly GCF_900324465.2). Taxonomy (NCBI): domain Eukaryota; kingdom Metazoa; phylum Chordata; class Actinopteri; order Anabantiformes; family Anabantidae; genus Anabas; species Anabas testudineus. The sequence continues at coordinate 4,434,664 of NC_046621.1, read as the reverse complement.
AATAGAGTGTAAAATATTGCAGTTGTGCTTCAGTAGCAATAGTGCTACTGATGGTGCGATGTTATCATAGTGGACTCACTTCAGGATAGAATTTGAACCTGTGCAGCTCAGTGCCAGAATCCTTGTTGTTCCAATTGGACTCATTTTTGTGTAAACTGGCCTAGGAGAGAGATTGAGGCTGGGGAGCCAAGTCACAAAGCATACAGCACCTGATTCTCAGCTAGGACAGATGGCAGAATTGCAGCACCATGGTACAAATATGCACAAAGACAGAGAGGAAGTGGAAGAGGCAGAACAGCACTCACACACGCACACGCATGCCCACAGGCCTGTCTCAGTGTTCCCTCAGGCATGCGGCCAAGACACTCAGTGTTTCATAAGGATTAAAATCTCCCTAAGAAACCTGTGACTGAACATGAGACGTTGGATCAGGAAACATTGCCAAAACAGCTGTTGGGGGCTAGTCACGGTACCGGCAGTGAGTCACTGTTCCTGTCCACAGGCCACTTACTTTGCCATGATATGAGGATGTGAAAGGGTTTTTAAATTCAGCGACCATCACACTTAGCCCACCATGTTCCAAATCCTCCTCCACCCAAACGTCATGGATCTCTGAGCTGTGAGACTTCCTGTGCTGATGGTGTTCATGCAAACAACGACCCGGAGCTGGATACTGTAGATTGAGGATCATTGTGGCTTTCATATTACGCCCTAAATTTGTGCACTGGTATTAGCTGTACCCTGTTTAAGCTCCCCAGCTTCTCTGGGGCAGTTTTAATCCATCAATACTTAGATCTGTCTCCCCACTCTTGCATGATCCAAGATGATGAGCAGAGCTAATAAAAGCCTGGGCAGACAGAAGCTGGTGATAACACATTATCCTCCCCATCTAATCCCCCTTCTAATTAGAGATACTTACTTAGACTGAGAAAACAACAACAACAACAACAACAAACCAAGTAAAAATGAGGATAAGATGGTTCCAGATACCCACTGGGTTTGTTTATTGCTTAAACTTGTCAACTAAAGAACCATTCCACTAGATTTTGTGCGTGTCAACCCTTTTCCAAAGCACTCCAGAAGTTTGTAGATTGATTTCCTTCCTTCAAGACAGTCATTTGCTTTATTTTAGTACATTATGAAACTTCATTAACTTACTGAGAAAATTAAACATGGCTTGAAATAGGTAATCCATCACAGGGAACCTATTTGGTGAGATGTACTGTCTCTTGTCAGTGTGAACTGCTGTAGAAATCCTTTCCTTTCCTTTTAGGGCATTTCATTTCGTTTGACATCCAAGACTTCAGGCTGTCAAACAGACATATTTTAAAGCTGCACTTCCAGATGCATTTTTAATCAACAATGACTCAAATGACTCTGAAGGGTCTCGCTTAATGGCAAAGCCAAACATTCAAACACCATGAGAGTGTCTGTGCCTCTGTTAGAGCCACAACAAGCAACACTTTTCACAGTGGTTGCTGCAAACTTCAACTCTAGGGAGAATAAAGGGTCGATTTTCTTTCAATAAATAGATGAAAATGAAAAATGTGACTCCAGATGAATTCAAGTAGTACGTTTGATTCTCATTCAGGAAAACAAGACAAAGTTTGCTTTGGAAAAATGTGCAAATAGTACATGACTGTAGTCACAGTTTTTTATTCTGTAACTACACCATAGTAGCCATACTATGGTAAATTTCATCGCTGCCTCTGTGTTGACTTTTGCATGAAGGTGGCTTCATCTCAGTATTTGTACGTGTATATATTTCCCATTCTGAGGAAGAGTGAGAAAAGTAGAAAGGTACTCTCTGTGGCTCCGTATGCTCGTATGATTCATCTCACTTTCCCATTATTTTTATACAGCCACTCATTCTCCTTTCTCCTTTTCTCTGGCTCCAACTTTGTCTCTCACTGAACATTTATTGCTCTGCTGATTTTAAACCCCCTTTCCCCCGCCTCCCCCTCTCTCTTGCATTGCTTCGCTCTTACTCTTTATTTACTCCCCCTATCTGTAGATTTCTTTTACACCGACCACCAGTTTTCTCTCTCTCCTCTTTTATATTCCATCACTCACTGTGATTTTCTGCTGTTCCTCATCCTCCATCATTGCTGTCCTTGCCTCTCTGTTTGTGTAGACAAATGAGCTGAGGTCAGAATTTAGATTTATCAGGAGACCAAGACATTAATGATGGTTTAATAAGTCAGTAAGTTATAAGGATTAAAATAGATAGAAGACAACAAGGCTTAGCAGGAAAGAACAAGAATCGAGTTAGGCTTTTTCTAAACATCTCAGATTGTTGATGAATTAGGACGCAGTTTGCCACATGAACTGAGAGGACAAATTGTGGATTTTAATTAACAGGAAAAACTGCTGAGTAACAATAAATTACAGTTTTGTGGCCTGGAAAAGCGTGGCAAGCATGGCTGTTACATTTCACAAAGGAGCTACTCTGTGAGTTTCAGAAGTTAACTTGCCCAAGCTGCTGATGTTGTGATGATGCTTTGCTGAGACGGTAGAATAAACTGGGGAGAGTAGACGGCCTACTGAAGGCTGTTTTACGTGATCTCACATCTCTCTCTCTCTTTCGCTCTCTCTGTGCATGTGTCTTCTCCCTCCACAGGACAAATTGAGGCACATTTACTCCTGGACAAATCCTTCCCAAACCCTGGTCGACGCCCAGCATCAAGAGTCGTAAAAGTTTCAGAGAGCTATGAAGGGAGTGATCTCTAATTGGCTCACCATGCTTTGCAGTAAAAGCACTTCCAGCAAGCTTTATAACTTATGGACAGTAACAGGAACCGCAGATCAGAGATGTCAAAACTTAAAAGGATCGCAGGAGAAAGGTGCTCTGGGTACTATCCATTAAACCTGATTTGGTATTTTTGTATCATCACTGTTTATTTCTTTCCCTGGATCCTGGCTGTTACCCCAGCTCTCACCCAAGAATAAGACAACTCACCATTTGTTTATTATTGTTCCTTCTTTATGGAGTTGTTGAGAAAACCAGAAAGGGGCAGAGGGTGGGGATGTCAGACCTACATGTCTCATTCTCTACTGATATACTGTTACAACTATACCCGTGACAGGTACAGCAGACTAATAATATTCACCTGGTGGGCAGAAAAGTGGGATATGAGGAGTATCTTCTATATCAGTGTTATCTCCCTCCCTGACAGCATTTTGTGTGAACTCTGTGTAATGGAAGGTGCCTATATTAGCAAGCTGAGAGCAGCATTAGCAGACAATAGAGCTTAATGAAGGTAGTGTATCCTCCTACAGGGGAAATATAGCTGCCCAGACTGTTTGGCTGAAAGCTGCATCATCCACGGCAGAGCGAAGAGGTAAATCTCAAGTTACCCTGATGCAAAGCCAGTCTACTCTCACTCCGGGCAAACTCTCATCTTCCTCTCTTCCTCAAGCCAAATGCCTCGTTGTCTGGCTAAAGTAAAGGTTGACGTCTGGTACTTTTTTCTTCTCTTTGTCCACATGTGTGCTTGTCTTTTTGTGTGTCTGATGAAGAAAGTGATATAAATTAGGGGGATGATTTGCAAAAATACTGAATATTAAGTAAGGCACATACTGTACAGTGAAGTAAGTAATGCTATTTCTGCATTTTTAAAATGCATACATTCTGATTAAAAACAGTTGGCCTTTGATTAAACAGCTATGCCTGCCAAAGCAAAAACATGGCACTAAATGAATAAAACAGTGAGCTTACGTTAGGTACCCTATCTCGTGTACAAAGGCACAAAATGGGCATTTTTGACTCCTACCAGACATTTATTTGATTAACAAGAGAATAAAATGAGGTCTCCCACAGCCAACTTTGTAGTAACAAAAGCCAACAAATACATGGGGACATGATTGACTGATTTTAAGAATGACATTAAGCCTACCACCGCTAACTTCATGTTTGCAAGCTCCAGAAAATACTAAAATAAAGAAGAAATAATTCAGCAAACAGCTGCTACATCCACAGTTAATCAGCCTGGCAAAGTCACTGGGTGCAGCAAATAAGTAGCTAATAAACCAGGACTACAAAATCTATTTTATATCCAGTGAAATAATAATCTATTTCACATTTATCTGCTATAACATACTGTACTATTAAGTTTGACCAACTAACATATTTCATACAGTAGGAACCAGGCTGTGACAAATAAAAATGATCACCAGTAATGAAATGGCCGCTTTTTTTTCAGCATCTGTTTGAATTCAGAGGGCAATTAATTCAATTACAACACATGAATAATATGAATTCAGGGTTGCAAATGTGCCATTGTTGTCATCGCACATGTGCCACGCTACAGTGAAAAGCTTCAAAGGTGTAACAACAGTAAATAAGGGAGGTGGAGCTGAGCAAAAGGTCAATAACATGCAGAGAGTGTCCCTTTAATTCTATTATTTACTGTACTGAATTATTTATAGACTGAAATTAAATCTTAGAAGAATAATTATTATAGAAACCTTTTCTTTGCCTGCAGAGTTTGAGGGGAAAAACACTTTCTGTCTCATCCCCCCCCCAAAAAAGGAGCAACACTCTTATTCGTAAAAGCTGCTAATGATGCCCAGTGTGATGCAAATTACTCATTCATAGCCACCGCCTGGTTGTGCCCAGCACAGATGAGGGAAAACTCAGACCTAATGATGTTTGGTTGGAATCTCTGTTCCGCATTAGGGCTCAAATTCATTTGCAAACACAATATCTTTTCTTATACCACTGCAACTAAATCAAACACAAAAAGGGATCCCGTTGAAGCCTGAGGATGCTTGTTCAAATTATATTAGAAATTCTGCATCAAAATGAGCAGCCTACTAATGCCCAGGCTGCTCATCCTCACACTGATAATTTCCCTCTCTGGCCAGTTTGAAGAAACTAAAGAAGCAGAGCATATGGTGTCAGATTCATTCAAAGATGTATTTGCTGTTCTGTGATGTTAAATGCTTTGGGCATCAAGTCAGGGTTGGGTTGAGAGTGTGCATCAAAACTGTGCAAGCAGTTTGCACTGCGTTGCTCTCATACACATCAAATAAACATTCTCATGTAAAAGAGAACAGAAACGGATGAAGATAAAGTAGGATTCATTTATTCAGTGTCCAGATGAAGCAAATGATATTAAAAACATCTATCTGTTCCCTGGCAGCTGTACATCAGCGCAGTCTTACATGATGTAGACCTGTCAACACAAATCTAACTCAGAAAAGCACTTTGTTCACAGGCAGCACTGATATATGGAGATGTCAGTAAGAGACCCACAACTTCCTGCTGTAAAATGAAAAAAAAATAGGCCTTGTCACAAGGCAGTTATGTGGGGTTATGTTGATTTACACCGCTCACGGTACAAGCTCCTGAAATCAGAGTGAGGCAGTAACTTTATAGAGTAATTGTAACTGTGTGACGCTTGGAGCTAAATGATAGCATGTCTGCTGGTGTGCTGTATGAATGCTGAATTAAGATCTTTAAACAAAGGTTTAACAAACCCTACTGGTCTAGGATTAGGTCTAGGATTAATTGAGCCAGTGTAGTGTAATCAGCTGATTAGGGAAAACACATTGTGCCAGGTACACCACCATGTTTGTACAATTGCAGAATATGAGGAGCTGCACAAAACCCAAATACATTTGGAGATGAATTCCTCAAAATCTTTTTTCTCTGTTAAAATAAAATGTCTTTCTTTATGTGACAAATGTTGTTGTGGAGAATCAAATACATTATGTTATCAATAACTGCCAATTGCATAAGACGTGTGCACAATGCAGAAAGGGTTTTTCTTGGTGAACAATTCATTATTTACAAGCACAGGGACACATTTTCTAATGACTGGTCTTTATACAACACTGTGGATTAGTAAATGTTCATTTGCTAGCTACAAAGCACTGAGTAGAGAGGACAGCTGCCTGTGGTAGCCTACAGGACTGGGGGAGGGGTGGATGAGACTGACTCATCGGTACTGAAGGACTGGGGTCTCACTCTCTCTCTCGCTCTCTGTCAGTGTGAGATTTTGGAAGGAGGAGTTGACGCTCCTGTGTGCATGCCAACTAGCAAGATGGATGCTTGCTGCCACACAGGTGTAATTGGATCATGCACCAGCCTCTGGTACGGTCATTGATCTCTTCCCCTGCAGAGCACAATATTTAAGGTGTGAGGAATGGTGCAGAGGAGGCCGTGTAGCTCAGGCCCTGGTTGTTTGGCGGAAGTTGCTCAGTGTCCTCCCTGATCAAATTCTTAACTTATGTCTAAATTCATCACTAAATTCTATATGCACGCCATTTATTACATGTCAGCTCCACCTTTGTTGCCCTTCTTGAGGTTGAGGGGGAGTTTTTCCTTATCCAATTTGAGGGGCTAAGAACAGAGGATGCTGTACCTTGTACAGATTGTAAAGTCCCTGAAGGCCGATATGTGATTTGTGATACTGAGCTACATAAATAAAACTTGATTTGAATTGATGTGAGCGCTGGGAGAGTGGGCTCCTATTGATTCTACCCTCAAACGGATGGTGAGTCTTTGGACAGATGTGATCAACATTAATCTGTGTTTCTTCATGATGGACTGGCTAGCAGAGACTCATCTATACCGTTCAAAAAGTCTTCACTCAGTAAGACATTTATAAATGCAGTTAAGCGCTCCACTGTTGATGCAAATCAATGAAATCAATTAAATAGCATGTTGAAATTTGACTGAAGAACAGTTGTGGATGAGAACAGAATACGTCTAATAACCTGTTTTTGTGTTTTATTAAGTTTATAACTTCATTTAATCCCAGGCTGGGATAAATTATGATGAACAAGTAAACACTTTTGTTCTGCGGTGACCTATCCAAAAATACCCAACAGCACAGTTTATTTACATTAAATCCATAATTCATTACAGCGTCATGAGTGCAAAATGTCACTTTCAATCATCTGACTGCTGACTGTGTGGTGACTCTTCTCTTATCCCACCTCACATCCAAAATAACTGCGTGCTCGGAGATGGCACTGAGCTTTACAGTCATACTCTTATTACTTATCAACTTATTATCAAAACATACTAACATCGTCCAGCTTTGGTACGTTTTGTGTTTTATCTGTTGCAACAAAATAAGAAGCTCTACAGGCGATATGTGGGAAAATGAGGTCACACAAAGGCCTGAAATGTTAATGTTGCATTAGTGAACTAATAGAACTCTGCACATCTTGACATCTGTCTCATGATTGTATTTTCAATGCATTTATAAACAAAACCCTGGGTGTTTTGTCTCCCTCTGTGACATTTACTTGTCTTTTAATAGCACAGAGGACCGCATTGCCTGGGGGCGTCAACAAAGCAAATAGGTAAACTGCAGCATTATTGTCCACAGAGCCAGTCACATTCGTTTCATTTCCAATGTATGTAGACGCGTGACATGAAGGTGATAAAGGTGTCAAAGGAAATTACATTTAGATAAGCAGGTGGCTGCCTGTGTAGCTCAGTGTATGTGGTCATATTTACAGCAATGTGCTTGGAGGACATGCATATGATGATTTAAAAAAAATCCCCATCTAGTAAATAGTTACTATTGAACATATTTTATGTGTTTGGCATTTCTTCCATTCAAAACAGTATTCCTCAACAGCTACCTCTTTCATATCTGGGAATTCCACCAGATACTGCTTGATTTCATGCTATTAAATGATGCTCTTTGACCAGCTTCAAAGCTGCCTTAGGCACGCAAAGCAGAAATATTACAATCATAATGAATATCAAAAAAATGCAGCGTGGGGTTTTTAACAAGCGCTTATACACGATGTATTAGGATGATGAATTCCCCTGCTTGGGCACCCTCCAGATACAGCACAAAAAGATGAAAACTATACTGTAAAAAAGGGGGAAAGCACCAGCGTTGATTAAAGATGCTCTGTCAGGAGAGGTGGACAACATATTAGGAGTGTCTTTTAATATCATGCAATCAATTATAACAGCACAAGTGACAGCCTTAGAAATGATAATATAGTCATCAACGTCTCTTGACATCTCTTTCAATAAATACTGCACATTACAAGTTACACAGAGATGCATTAAGATTGCAGAGGTACAGTTGACATCCCTCTTTTGATTTAACAAAGCTCAGCTTATACAACACAGTGAGTATGTTCAGTGCTGTCTGATTTATAGGCTGTTTATTTCTACACAAAGGGATTTTTTTGTTTTGGTTTCTATGACACCCCAGTGTTCAAGCCAAAGAAACTTGCAGTCGCCACTTTGAAGTTGTAACACTCATACCGTGATGTCTCAGAGTAGCAAATACATCACTATAATCCAAATGCACCGTTTGATGGGCTTTGAAATAGTGTTTAACTAAACTCTACAGTGCCAGTGTATAATGTTCATGTAAGAATGCTGAGCCGCTATTAAACTGAGAGGGCAGTTTTTGCACTCAAGAACAAATCACATATATTCACGCTCATAAATCACAGCAAGCAGCTTGGCAAAGTTTCCCTGTACCAACTTTGAATGCTAAGTCACTTTTCTTGTCTACCCATCTTGTTCATTTCCGTGTGTGTGTGTGTGTGTGAGTGTGTTCAGCCAATTTTACTTGTGATGTATAATTGAGCAATTCATTTATGAAACAGTTACACATTGTCAGAATAGAGAAACATATTTCCAGTGCTGCAATGAAAATATTACAGTAGCTATCGTGAATCAATTCACTTGCTTAACCTGAGTTAAATGAATTTTTGGCCACTTGAGGACAGTGGAAACAAGCTGTAAACACAGCACTGACATAGCATCACCTTTTACTTTGACTATCACATTAGCATACAGTACAGCAAATGCTGGCTATTCACATATTCAGCAGATACAGGGAAACATTCATTTGGAGCTTTTTTTTCTGGCCTCTTGATAAATGAATCCAATATTAACTCTCCTTTTAGTGCTTAGGGAAATATCCCTCTCTCTCTCATTTTTAGATGCTTTATGATCTACCCGCCAGCTAGTTGCTGCTTGGTGCTGGATGAGTAGCCTATAGCGGGTGGTTCAGAGCATTTTTCAAGTAACAACACTGATGAGAGCAGAAAGAGTGAATCATAAAAATACAATTTTTGCCTTTTAGCTCTTTGTAAAACCAAACTAATGCAGTAGAAAGGCTTTGTAAAGCTGAGAGGGACTCAGCTGGTTGAGAATTATCTGTGCATTTGTAAAAATATTGATTACAGCAGGTTTGATCAATGCATAACTAGTGATGACATTTAGAGCAACTGCAAAATAGAAACAATTATGAGTCACAGAAAGCTTTGTCTATTCCTCTTGGGTTAATTTTGGAGCCCAAGCTTTTATTTGGCAAATGACTTAAGAAAGCAGTGCCCACTTAAAGAGCTGCATTCTACACCACCACAGTAACAAGCGTTCAAATGAACGCCAAGATACACAGTGATGACCTTCAAGGCAAACACAGTGAAGAAATCTGGAGCCTAGCGACACTATTATTTGAGGACATGCAGAAGGTGAGGCGTTGCTGCAAGCTCATACGGCATAATTAAGACATCCAGAAATCCAGCAACTCAGTAGGGTGGAAAGCACATTGCTGAGATGCAGCTCAGGCTTTAAACTACTGATCTGGCAACTGCCGGGATTGTCGTGTAATTAGCTCTGACATGAATACAAGAGCCACACTGAGATGCTGTGTGCGATGAGCAAACAAAGGATGCTAGTGTATGACAGAAATGCTAAAATCAAGCAGTGGGAGCTCTCCTCGCCCCTTTCCCTTATGGTATATTCTGTCCAACGTCTTGTTTTGCTTGTCCAGCAGTCCATCTACTGCTGCTTTTTTTTCTCGTCTGTGTTTATCCATAATGGATCCAGTCTTCTCAGCCGCTCCCTGTCTCCCATTGTCTGTCACTGTCCCTCTGTGTATGTCTGCAGCATCACTCTGGCCTGACCTACATAACCTCTGGTCATCAATTTATTATATAGCAGATGCATTATCATGCATGGATCTCTGTGGCAGAAATGTCTACCCCGAGGACGCGAACAGCGGCAAGGCACTAACACACATGCGTGCACATAGTCACACACAAACATAAATCAGAGCTGTAGCAGTTGTTGGCTGACATAAGCCCCCCAGCAGCAGCAGCACACATTAAAAGCACTGCAGCCTATTCAGGGACAGAGAAACATGAGGAAAGGCTGCAATGTCAGAGTGGGGATGATAATATCTCGGCACAGATATTGTATGTAGCGAATAAAGAAATAAATGGAACGGATAATTAAGAGATGAAAGGAGGAATACACAAACCTTGGGTTTAATGGAGGGTTGAAGCAACTGAATTGAAAACAATAATACAGGAACAATAAAACTTTCCAAACCCACGCTGTCAATCAGCTGCAAAGATGTCTGACATTGTGGTTATGAGAGCACATAGCATCAGAATAGAAGTATGATATAAAAGAGCATCTACACTGCGCGTCGCACAGTGGACGTGTTTCTTGTATGACTCTATTTATGGCAGAAGATGTTGGATGCATACTGTCAATTTACAGTCCTGTGTTGTTGCTCTAACTGTCTGCATTAGTCAAATCACAGTGCTTAGTCAGTGAATCAAACGTAGGGCCTGGGGGCTGGCCTGTAGGCTTCACCATCCTGGGGTGCAGAGTTGGTTGCATTTAGTAGCAAACTGTGTGGGTTTAGCAACACTCATCGCAACCCACCATGTAGAAAACAATCAGCTTGCATAAATGTCTCCATCATCTTCGTACAGTGTTTGTCAGCTGCTTTGGCTCATATTTTAAACACAACCATCATCGTCTGAGCTTGACAGGCATTTGTCACAACAGCTTATACATACAGCACAACACCAGAGTTCATGAGCAAAACATTACTTCATCCAAAGCTGTTATTTCATGTAGTAGATAATAAATTCTTATGTGACTGAACAAGTCAACCCAGTCAAAATGAAGTGTTCCCTATTTTGTCAGTAGGGTACATGTACATTTTCCTTTTTTATTTCATTTTAAGTATTTGCACCCCTTGGCTTTTTGCAGTTTTACTGTATAATTTACAAAGCAATGCAGTAAAATGTGCAAAAGTGAATATTTTCTGAAGCGGCTGGATCTATGCATGTGAATTTGTGAGTTACACAAAAAGAATAAAATTACAGAATAAAGCACATAACAAACTAAGTGTTGTGGAAAATAGAAAACTAGTTTTAACTATTATACTAGTTTTAAATATTTAACTACCATTAGAAAATTAGTTCATTTTTCCAGCTGATATAACTGTGACTTGCATATTTTACCATCTCTTTTATGATTCATAGTTAGCTGGGAAGCTAATTATTCTTGACTTCATCATTGAATCAGTTGTGTCATGGAGGTTAGATGTTAAAATCTAATTCATATTCTGAACTTACCATAAAGCTTTAATGATTTTTAGAAATGGAAATAGAAATCAGTGTGGCTGCTCTTGAATTGCTCCAGCAGTGTGTCTAGTGACATTTATACTGTGAGTTTATAAAGTATTTGCCTGCTGTAAACACAGTCTAATATCCCTCAGCTGGTATACAATCATGTAGAGCAATCACTGCATCTGATGTTTCACAGTAGATGGCTAAAACCATGTTTAATATCTGCCAGCTGACACTGAGCATCACATGTCTTTTTTCTCCTAGCACAAATCTGTCCATGATATATAAACCAGTGAAAAGTGACTCATCAGACCACACTTTTTTTTTTTCATTCCAAGAATTCAATCTGAATTTGTGCTCAATGCTTGATGAGTATAAAAGAGAAGAGAGGTGTTGGTTGTATTCAGAGTAATCTTTAAAGTGATCATTGTTAGATCCCACCTAAATCTTACACTACTATTTTGAGTCATATAGATTTACCGACTCAAGATCAACACACAGAGGCTATTAAGACATACTTTTATAGAGCTCCACTTGTTATTGCAGAGCTGATCAAGGTCTTACACCCATCCAGACTTAGTCCATAGCGCACTAAATGAAAAGAGCATTACTGAGACATAACAGAAGTGTGAAACTTATATTTAATAGCTTTGTAGCATGGAGCCTGCAGAGCACAGGGAGAAGTGATGAAAGGGGGAAGTAATGGCAGCGTGCCTGAGAGAAAAGACACAAATTCTATTAGGACCTAAATTTAAACTGGAGCTCTTTTACCCAGTTTCACTCTGTCTCCTGCTCCCTCTCTCTTTTATACACACTCATAGACACTCTGCTCGCACGGGCTAACTGTAAAGAGGAAAAGGACTCGAGAAGAGAAAGGAGAAAGATCTGGACCGTTGTCAAATGAAGACATATTTTGCAGGGTTAATCAAATTTCCTGTGAATCTTAGCTTTTTAGTAAAAGTCTGTCAAACAAACAGAGTTACAGCAGTGATTGAAACACAGCTGTCGTGTGTCTGGAGAGGGTGGTGGGGCGTTAACACGGCGCGAGTCGCTCTCCCTCCAGTGCACCTGTAATGAAGACATTTTACATACATCTGCATGCAAACAAGACAATTCAGTGATTTGTATTCTGAACTCATTGCGCATAAAATAAATCTTGAGGAAAAATATCCATACGAGCAGCCACATTAAATCAACATCTTCATTCAGCTGTGCTCTGTTTGAATAGTTTTCTTTTTTTATTTCAAATTCTTCCAAATCACAGTGGTGCTCTATCATCTCCTATTTCCTGTGTTGACTTTCAGAATACTTTATTGTTTTTCCCTTCATCACTTGTTCACTCCTGCCCTCATCATGATGCTCTTTGTGCCTTTCTAGCAGGAGGTAAAACACATTACTCTAACTAACTTCACACTAATTAACATACAGAGAAGAATAAACTTTTCACAGCAACTGGAGTTTTATTTTTGCAAAAACTGCAAGGTATAAATGTGTCAGGAAGCACTAATTAATGTAATTGGAGCTGGGTGTCTTCCCTCACACACAAGCCCCAAATCTTCCAAATACAAACAAACTCACATGCACCGTGCCTTTTCTGTTCTTTGCCACTTTTTCTCTCATTACCAACAAGCATGATTAAAGGTTCTGCTGTGCTTAGTGGTACCCACCGTGGCTTCATGCTTTCAAGACAAACTTAAACGCTGGCCAGACAACCAGTGAGATGTGTCCTGCCGTCCAGTGTGTGGGCTGTGTACCACCAAGCAGGGAAGGCTCCTGCCGACAAACAAATGTTCCTCTTTATGACTGCAGTATTCCACTTTCATTAGACGCAGATCTTATTCCCATGTCCCATAATCAAATCCTCCTTGAGTGGGCTGGAACTCATTTATTTAAAATGCTGGTAGCATGCTAAAACTCACATTATCATGTGAGTATGCATGTGCCTTCACTGTACACACTACAATCTATGCTCACATTCAACTTCAAAAAAGCTGGACTAGATTCAGGTGCTTTGCCCTTTACCTCATTAGCCTGCTGCTAAAATCTTCTCAATAAAACCTCAGTCTGACCTTGTCCTACGTCTCTCAGGTGCACAGCCAGAATCTGATAATAGACAAATGAAATTCCACATTAGAGAATACAGATATGAACTTAAGCCAATTCTGCTATCACTGAGATTTATGGATCATAGTGCCACCAAAGGAGAATTCATTCCAGATGAGTCTATCTACAGGCCACGGAGCTATTAGTGTGTAATGTGGTTCAGATGGTCACAGGCAGGAGCAGAGCAGCTTCAGAATCACATGACGACCCAGTGAAGAGCCTATTGTTGACATTCACAATAGAATGAATACAGTACTGAACACACAGAAACATAATCTCTAAGTGTCACTGCAGTATTCATACTGCTAACATGACACATGCATTCACATGTTGTATGGCCATCACTAGCAGGATCAAAACCTGACTCAACAGTTTCCCACATCACTCACAAGGCCCTGTGCAACCACACAAGTGTCAGTTTCCTCACAACCAGCCCATGAGCTCTTTGCTTGAGTTGAAGCTGCACTATAATGGAAATTAGACAAGATTGTGTAAGATGATAAAGATGCAATTTGTCCCGCCTTTACAAGGGCAACAGAGTTAACAGTCGAGTCACAGAGATGTCAATCAAACCATGGTCTGTGTGAGAAGCTAAATCACCTGCTTGGCTCTTGTGTGCAGGAGCTTTTTAATCCTAATTACTCTACTGCTTGGTCCTGTGCAGGTGGGCTGCATCCATTAAGGACACTTGTATCATAATTTTATCAAACCTGAGTATGTTTTCATTGGAACAACTAAATTAATTATCAGTAATTAACAAATGAAAGAAAGAATATTACGTCTCCAATAGACCAATTAAACCTTCAGGTGATCTTGAAGATGTACAATTAGCAGGTTAATTGGTAGCAGGTATTGCGATTGGCTGTTAAAACAGCATCCACCAAAGGTTCAGTCTTTCCAAGCACAGATGGGGTGTAGCTCTGACTGTCCAGTGAGACTCGGGTTACATTAGTTTGCCTTTTTCTGAAATTATGTCTGTTTAGTCCAAGCCCCTAAATCTAGACTACAAGATGTCCCCCTTACAGAAGGTGTTTTTAAATTTAGACATTTCAAACTAAGGTAGATTTAGTTTTGGGGGAGTTACTGTGCATATTTCCTCCCCTGTCATTTCATATCCAGCCACCAGAGGCTCCTATTAGCATCCTGCTCTCCCCTGATGTTAACCTGTCCCTACATTGGTTTGATTACTCTGCACCACCTGCAAACACATATTTCCATTTTACTCTCTTTGAGCCTTGGTTTTTCAACACTGCCACTAAGCCTTTCCCTTAATTCACCATTTGGCCTCTGTTGGATTTCAACTCTTTATCTTTTAATGTCACAAATTATGTGATATTAACTTTAATAATTATTATTAAATATTAAAAAAGAAGACACATAAAACAAAGAGTACATAAATAACTAGAGCCATTAAACTGAAAAACTATAAGATGGACCTGTAACCTCTGTTCAGTCCTATGTTTAGTTATTAAATTGATTAATTGAATCAATCAATCAATTAGTGAAAGAATGGATGCGTTTGCTCTACAGCCTGACAGACTGGCAGTAAATCTTCTTGGAAACCTCTTCTATCTCCATCTTCCTGCCAATTTAAATCTCCCTCTCTCAGCGATGCAACTTCCGCTTTCAGCACCATGTACAGCGCCGTCACTCTCATTTTTCGTCGAGAGCTTCTACGGCAGCTTGAGGCGGGGAGGTAAACTTTTGGCAATATCAGAGTGAAGCTTTACAGCCATCTATACGACAGTGTTTGCGCGTCCTCAGCCCAATGTTCATCACAGTCCGACGCAGCGAGAAATAAGTGCGGCCACGACGCGCAGAGGGGGAGAGGCGCCGGAGACAGGTTCCCGATATGAACTGAATATGCACAGAAACGATTCCGTCAAACAGATCTTTCTGCCACGGGGCTGCTGACGGATAAAACAACACATATATTTTTTTTTAAAAAAAGAAATCCAGCCACTTGCCACGCAAAAAGGAGAGGACTGCTGTGCGGGGGGACGCAAAGGGACTCGATCTGCATGTGAGACCGCTGGTCCACACACTGGAGGCAAGAGATGCAGCCTGCGAGCAAGCTCCTGACTCTGATTCTCCTCATCTTCATGGGCACAGAACTCACCCAAGTAGGTTTCCAACGCCATTTTCCGCCTTGTGTGTGTTAAAAGCTCGAATCCGCGGTTAATTGGCTCCTGATCCGCTGAAAGATTACGCGGTTGCCTCGTATAAAGAGCCCCGGTGAATTAGCCCTGTGCCCGCTTAAACAGATTAACGGGTGGGATTACATGATGTGAATACATTGTGCTTGACGGTAGATCCAGCAGAGCCCGTCTCAGGATCTTCACCAGCAGGGCACAATGAAAAACGAGCCAGATTGTGGGGGATCTAATGTGATCTGTCCGTTTCCTCATTAACAAAGGCTCAGGTTAATCAGCAAGTTTCTGTTTTAATGCAACACGTTGCCTGCAGCTCTCTTTAAAAAAGGCAGCTGTTATGGAAAATCATGAGCTGCTCAGGGCTCCACAATCAAATGCACTGTGTCAGAGAAGGTGTTTTGAACATGCCCATTGTCCACAGTGTGACTTACTGTTGCCTGTGTGAGGGGAAGAGAACATTTAGTGCAACAATAAAAAGCCACCCTGCTCACTAGTAAACACCATTAGTGATCAATGGGAATCTGTACTGGAAATAGTCACTTCCTGCTATTCAAAATGCATTTTAAAGCCACACATATAAAAGCTACTGTTCCTTTTAACTGTTGCCTTTCATGAATTCACACACACACACACAGTGAGGGAATGAATGTATTGCCAGGCCCTGCTGTCACGGGACTGAAGAATTTGATGATTTAATTGCCCTTGCTTGAATAGAGAGTCCTATTTCATAGACTGTTGGGTGAATCCAGTTGTAGCTGACTAAAACAATCTAATCTGCCGCTGAGGTACTATCAATAAATTAATCTGTGTTCCCAGTGTAACCATGATATACTCTCCACCAAGTGACAACTGTATAAAATGTGTGGTGGGGGTAGCTTGCTGCAAACCCATGCTGACGAGTGTGTTAAAACAATATTGATGTGATATTGCCTTGAGCAATTGATTTCCTCAAATTTATTAGAAGTCACTGTGCTGTGAGCAGAATCTTTTTTATTCATAGAGCAAATGCTTCATGTAGAATTTGATTTGTAATTTGATCAACGCTGCAACCTTATGCACAGTTCTCCCTTGTTGTTATTTTATCATCCTATATCGAAGTAGAAAATGTAAAGGCTATAATCTGAACTGGACATACAGTACATCAGCAGAGTGCACAAAAATGCTGACTCTAAGGAGCAATGGGGGCCATTTGCACTGATTGATGAAAGACATCAGTCAGAGAGGAGAGGAAAGGAAAAGAGAGCGTGTTTCACTTTGGATTTCACGACAGCTGGTTCGGCTCCGGCATGGTGCAGGTCAGGGCCTGTGTTACAGTGACAGTCTTTCTGTGATGGAGTGTGTGCTGTCTGCTTGAAGGTAAGTCGATATTAGTCCACAGCCTTGCCTGGGTGCTCCTTTCCAGAAGAATAGAAGCACGAGACGCACTGACAGGCTCTATTTATACTGGCCCTGTTATGGAAACCTACAGTACATTTTACTGTAGGACGGCCAGGCCTCGCTCTGCATCTCTTCGCTCCTTGAAGACAGTTTTTTTTTTTTTTTAGTGAGAGGTGTATCGAGAGACAGAACCTTTTAATGCTGCATTACTCATCAGAAAAAAGCTATCCAGGCAGTACGGCCTTGACCTTTGATGCTGAACAATAACACCCACTTAATGACCACATTAAGCAGCGTTTCTTCAAAAGCCTCACACAGTTTCAGACAGTGTGGGGCGGCTGTGAGTCTTTTCTCAACATCTGGCCGAGGGAGCAGGGAGATGCCTGATTAGTAGCACACTCTCCTCTTTCATTTCCGCACACCTCCGTTCACCTCCGCTGAAGGGTTTGGCGACCGCCTGGTGTTCACACAGAGAAGAATAGTAAGCAGCTAGAGCAGCATCTGTTCCTCACCTAGTGGCTCCCGAATGGCTGCATCCTAAAGCATCTGACTGACACCTAGCAAAACAGATGGCACTACTATAGCCACTCCGTTGATGCCCACATACAGTACGTTAGCCCATAATGCACAGGATCACTGTACAGCACTTGTATGTAAAGGTTTTCGATTGGTATCCCTGTGCAGTTGAGCATGTGTTGTTTTTTTATGTGTGTTTGTATAAATCTTTACATTGAACCATCTCAACCTTGTGTTTCACATGAAAACAATCTACTACTCTACATGTCCACGTCTATGTTAAACAAGCAGGGGGACATTTTTGAAACAGTTAGGTGAGAAACTGAGATGGAGTTGAGCTGAATTGCAATATGCGTGGTGTGATTGGCAGCTGGGGTTGAATCTATTTATTATTCAGTATGGCTGGTTGAGCAACGAAGAAAGACGAGGGGAGAGAAAGAGAGAGAGAGAAAGCGAGCAGAAGAGGAGTAGGTGGAGATACGATGCATTTTGTAGTGCACTTGCCGGCTGGAAATGAGATTTTTTTGCTACTTTATGAACACGTATTGCATTGTACTCTGAGCGTGTCAGTGTGGTAATACACCTGTATGCACAGAATCCAAACACCTGTTCACCAGAACACAACACAGTACAGTAATCCAGCCAAAAATACTACTTTTCTAAAGCTTTAATGTGCTTTGCTTTTATATTTATTGGTTATTTCTCATTTTGTGCATGTGTTTCTGTGTGGAGTTGTACGTTCTCCCTGTGCCTACGTGGTTTTTCCTCCAGTTTCCTCCCAATATCCAAATATCCGCCCTCAGGTTAATTGGTGACTGTTAATTGCCAGTAGGTGTGAATGTGAGTGCGAATGCTTTTCAGTGTCTCGGTGTCAGCCCTTGATAAATTTGCAACCTGTACGGGGGGTGTCACCTTCCTCTCGCTCAATGACAGTTGGTAGCAGCTCCACCCCCCCGACCACGACCTTAAACAGGATAAGCAATTAAAGATGATAGATGAATTGGAGGACAATAATGGAGCCAAAAATACGACTTTTATGAAGCATTAATGTTCAATTCTATGTATATTTATAGCTCATTTCTATGTTATGTTATGTTTGTCGCTCTAGGCGTATCTACACATTGACCTACACCTTAAATTGTCATTTTTGTCTCATATTGCAAAGTGAAAATAACACTTACTGCACACCTATAAAGCATTATGTCACAGTGATGCTATATCATTTGATCAACACCTGACAGTCTTATTTATACTCTACAAAGTTATATTAAACTGGGTAACAGGTGTGATCTTTATTGTACATAAACAATTGCATTGTTGTAAACACTTCTTGGATCCTTGCACAGTAAGTTATATTTCTGTTCTAATTAATGTATAAATCTCTCTATAATGCTGTAGACTGTCTGGCTGATAACTGATTTGTTCAGCTGTGGTGCCCCTTCAGATGCTTGTGTGTTAAATGCTCATCATCTCAATTTTGATCCCTTTCACCTGTATTGAAACTGAATGTGATCCGCACCTGTAAAGCTTAGAAATCCAGCTCTATCTTTTTGAAAGCTGTGACATCAGGGACCTCTGCACTGCACTGAAATGCACCAGATTACACAAGCTTAGACTGCACTGGACAGCAGTGCACAGCGGTGAGTTGACTCTCGCAGTACATCACAGAAATCCGTTGTCCATCACCACTGTGAGCCGTCGGCTCAAAAGTCCTAAAAAAAAGTGGAAGAGATAAAAGAGGGAGTGCAAACTTTGATTCCAGTTTCCAGTTTACCAGAAAAATGCATTATGGAGCCAACAGGAATAGCTGTGGACACAGAGCCATTTGTGCTATTACTGGGACCTCATGCATCATGCAGCGCTGCAATTCAGTCCAAAATACCAAAGTATTACTAGTCATTCTGGACAATGTTACGATTTGTGTGGTTCAAATAACAATTCTAGTAAGAAAGATGCGTTTCCAAACTTAATATGAACCGATAATGAAACTAAATATTTTTTATTCCAAACAACAATGTAAATAATTCACAAAATTTCATTTTTTTTTTCCTTTTTAGATTTTTTAAAAAGACATTTTGCATATTATCTGCCTCCTCTTGCCTTATGAAAGCTCTGCTCTTTAAGTTCAGCAACGCCAAAATCAGCTACACGATGGCGCCAGAGTCACACGAATCACAAGCTCCTTCTCAGCCTGAGCTGAAGCCATCAGGTATCCCATACATACATAAAAGATATATCTAATATATATCCTGACACCGACACTGTCATTGCATGGCGACATTTTGCACAACTGGTCCGTGTGTATTGTGACATTTTGATTGTGAAGTCATTCACTGCAGTGATGCTCTGAGCTTTGGTTAAATAATGACCAGTTCTACGATGCATGATCCGAGGACGTGCGTCTCTGTGATGGACAGCATCCTTTCCTTTTGGGACAGTAGGCAAAGAAATGTCATTGTCCGCTATAAATAATCCCTCAGCATCAATGTCGACCGACCTCAGCCGCTCTGCTCATTGTCATTCCCTCAGGGGACAGTGAGAGTCGGGCTGCTACGGGCGAATCAGGCTCAGTCCCAGATATTACCATGAACGGACCCCAACCTGGCTGACATCATTGCGTCTGGCTATATAGATAGTTCCGTAGTACCTCCTCTTTCCTGCTCTCATCCATTTGGATGCCTGTGTGTGTAGTCAGTGGCACTTAATCACAGAGCGCACCAAGGCAGGAGGCGGACCGTCGGGCGTGAACGAAATAGTAACGGTGAACCGGAGAGGCAGCAGTGTGCGGGACGACGCGGGCAGAGGAGCCATCCAGAGGACACTTCCAGTGGCCGCTTTCGGTTTTATGCCTCTTTAATCTTCCATTGGACCCAGTGTTGCAGTTTTACCACCGCCCCGACCTTCTCGTTCCGGTCGTCCCTCGCCAGTGCTTCGTCGGAGATGTCCAAAAAAAGACCAGCCGAGCCGGAGTCCCGGGTGAAACAGCAAGCTGCTCTGGGCAACATGACTCGCCTCCCTTGTTTCTCTCCGGAGTCTGTAGAATGAAGACGGCTTAAATAAAACCCAAGCAGAGTGCAAAGATGTCGGTGCCTTTGCTGAAGATCGGCGTCGTGCTCAGCACCATGGCGATGATCACTAACTGGATGTCGCAGACCCTCCCCTCGCTGGTGGGGCTCAATACTACCAAGCTGACGGCGGCACAGGGAGGGTACCCGGACCGGAGCACGGGAGTAAGTGCGCAAGCCTCGCATGTTTCCTGCGGCTGGTTTACTGAATGAATGTCGCCTGTTACAGTTCAGAGATAAACAGCAAACCGTGCGCCTTTTGTTCCCAATTAAGAGGATGAAATGGAAACCAGTGTCACGGTCTTTCAGGGCGCATGCAACAGTGAATAAGACTTGGAGAGACATCACAGATGTCTTCGCGTTTGATGTGGATCCAGCTGCCGACAGCAGCAGCTGGCACTATGCGTAAAGTTATTTCCCTATTGTAGCCTACATGTTTTTTTTATTTCCTAGTATTAATGTAAATAAATAAGAGAGCGAATGGCGGGAAATTAGGGGATTGACGTGACAAATTTCAAAGCAGGGTTATTTATACCCTCTGAATCAGCGGGACTCCTCATTCTCCCTTTGGCGGTGTGTGTGTGAATGAGAGAGGCGCTCAAAGCCAAGGTGCTGCTACAGAGTCGAGATGAAGCGTTTCTTTGTTTCTCTGTCAGACTCCTGGCAGATTCTGAGCTCTCACTGTGCCAACATAATAATGGGAGCGCTCTGTCAAGTGGAGGTTAGCACTGAATTATAGAACAATGGATGTTAAAGGGAAATAAAAACTGGAGAAGATGCACTTGACTGCTGCTTTCTTACATTTACTGTGTTTATTCCTTGATATTAGGACTGTTTTATATCAGTAAGATCCCATGTGAGATCATTTCATTTATGTCAATGACCAGTTTGATAGTGTCTGACTATTTGGAAAAAGACACTGAAGCTTCGATAGTGGTTTTCTTTGTCTTGTCAGCGCACTCTTTAGTAGGACGTTGAGCAGTGGACTGACAGACGCTGTGATTGCACCTTCTGGATTTTGTAGAGTCAAGTTCTTCTCACTAATTGAATCAATCAGCAGGTCTGCTCTGTGAGGGTTTTTTTTTTTTTGTGCTGATGAGGTGGTGATTATCTTTTGTCACTCACTCACTTCTATCTGATCAGCAGGTCAGTAACTAGATTTATTTCTCTGTGAGGGTGGGGGGTGAAGCCTTCCTGACGTCATATATGTGCCACTTTACGCTTTCACACACAACCAGCACATTGAAAAAAATGGGAGTAACTTCTGCTGTCTTGATTGGCTGCATCTTTTCCTTTGTGTGGCTCTGTGATGGTGCAAAACGGGTGGAGCTTTGTGGTTTGTGGTTTACAGCTGATAAATGCAATCGAGCTTTAGCACCAAGAAGGCACAAGGGGTAATAGTAGTGGAGCATCCTCTTTGGTCTTGTCTTACTGACCTTAAAGATGCCACAGACAAACACAGCGATGTGTTTTTGCGGCAAAGAGTCAACCTTTTCTCATTTCATGCCTGTGTCTTTTCTCCTCCAGCATCTTTATTTATCCACTCCTTTGTCCCCAGGTGTTGCCAGCAAATCCAGAGGAGTCGTGGCAGGTGTACAGTTCAGCCCAGGATAGTGAGGGAAGGTGTGTCTGCACTGTGGTGGCGCCCCAGCAGTCCATGTGCTCACGGGATGCCCGCACCAAACAACTGAGGCAGCTGTTAGAGAAGGTAATTACTGCTCAGGTCCTCAGCAGTTAATGTTTTACCTCTAATCTTCTTCACACGTAAAATACACGGGCACAGACATACTGTACATAAACGAACACATTTGCGGTCCTCAGATCACCTCTCTGCCCAGAGGACAAGAATAGGAATCATGCTCTAATGAGCTCCCTGGAAACCCGTCAGGCATCATGGGAGGCAGCTACACGCCGACTCTTTTTGTTTCTATTCGATCACTGAACACATCCAAAGGAACGCATCTAATGATGTAACCCAGCTCAATACCCATTGACTGGAAGCTATGACTACCTCATTTATGCAAAAGAAATATTCAAACCCATTTATAAAAAAAAAGCCTTTTCCTTTAACGATGGAGATAATCCCCGAAACCATGCAGAATAGCTAGCTTATACGCCTAAGCTGCCAAAAAAACAGACATCAACAGATTTCTCCTAAATAAATAGAAGATGAGCCAAGTTCCTGGACCACAACACTTTTGGAGAAACCAAATGTCTTAACAGTATGCATTCTACACTTGCACCATGTGTCTGAGGCCCCTGACTAGCTGGCCTCATGTCAGGGTTTGTGAATCACTGCAAGAAGAATGCCAAGCCAAAACAACATATTGAAAGTCTGCTGCATTTTCTCTACTTGTCGTGCTCATTGCTCTAATTACAGCAAAGCGAAATAAAGATTTATTCATTTACTCCGAACAATGTGTTCATGTGGCACGCCAGGTCCAGAACATGACCCAGTCCATCCAGGTGCTGGACCAGCGAACCCAGAGGGACCTGCAGTATGTGGAGAAGATGGAGGTCCAGCTCCGTGGTCTGGAGACCAAGTTCAGACAGGTGGAGGAGAACCACAAGCAGAACATCGCCAAGCAATACAAGGTATGGAGCCTGATTTCAAGCCTTTGATCCAGCTGCCATTGTATCATAGCTGCTCTATAGCCCATTATACACACCCTTACCCATTATGTGTTTGTGTGTTTCCACTGTGGAGATGGTTCAGAATTGCCTAAACCACCACATGACGTAATAATGTATTCACAATAAAAGCTGTTAAATAAGTGGATACAGAAGAGCAGCTGCAAGAATTCATATTCTTATTACATTTTGCTTTACAAAACCATGTGGTGGAATATTAAACTAATGCGGAAATAATGACCACATAATGGTAAAATGTTGTGCACAGTGAAAGTGTCGCCTGATAGAGGTGAATGTTATTCTTGTTAGTGCCTTGTAGACACTAAACCCCCCACAAAGTTTGTTTCACACGTTCTACTCTTCAATCTGAATTTAATTATTTTGAATGAATCTTTTGCAAGCAGGGCAGGGTATTGAGTGAAGTCATTATTGTTTCCAGTGAAACATTTTGGTTGTAAATAATGATTATCATCGTTCATTCACGGTTTCTGCTGTAAAATGTCAGAAAATAGTGAAAAAGCCGAAGGTGACCATTAAATGACTAAATCAAATTCAGAAGCTGGAACTCTTGAAATTTCTGCGTGGAAAAGGGTTCAATTGAATTAAATGATTCACCCACTATAAAAACTATCACCCGTTCCATTTTAGCAAAAGAATCTCAAAGACTAAAATACTGTGTGTACACAAAAGCAGCCATACAATTTGTATCAGCTTTAAAAACACTTTTTGGCCACAAAAAGTGTTGACATTCAATACCCAGCCTTTTCTTTTGCAGTTTCCATTTTAGTGGACTTGCATTCTTACCTGTAGCACTCTGAATCGAAAGCAGCTTCAGTGTTTGTGCTATCTAACCTTCACATGCCTTTGTGTCATCTACGCATGCTCTAAGACCTCATGCAACCAACCCCACATTCAGTGCATGTGTGCAATATTTTGTAACATGTCTAAGTGCATTTACTACGTGTGTGTGTGCTTTTGTTTGTGTGTCTGTTAGATAGGTTAGCAAGCTCTAGACCCCTGTCAACAGTTTGTCATTTTCTTGCTTGCAGGGCTAACTTTAAGACATGTAAAGAGAGCCACAGGGAAGAAGAGGCAGGTCAATTCCAGATTCCCCTGAACTGGGCTACAGTACTGAGAGCATTTGGGCGTCAAACAGTTAATTTACCTTTAGCACCATTAAGACTAAGAAACCCCACCCCTCTCCTAAACCAACTCGCCACTGATCTCTTCCTGCATGTTACTGCTGTCAAAGATTTCCATCTAAAAGCTTTCTTCAAACGTAAATACATTTATTATTATTATTATTATTATTATTATTATTATTATTATTATTATTATTATTATTATTATTATTTGCTGTTATTCATTTTATTTTCATTTTGGCTTTTGTCTATGCATATTTGGTTACTCAACAAATCTCTGCGTAAAACTATAGACGTAAAATTCGAGACACTTTGTTGTGTGTGACATGTAAAAGCATGTAACCCTTAATACGATGTTGCATTTTAAACGATGATGACCAATAAAGAGCTTTCCCACTTGTTGTCGGTGTACCGAGGGCTTGCTTTTTAATGGCTGGTCACTGCCGGGACGGAGCCACCTGCTCTGCTCGTCCAGCGGGTGGAGAATAATTTCCGGGTTTGTTTGCTCAGACACACACCTGCACAGAGAAAACACAACTCTTCACACACAAACATGGACCTGAACATTCATGTCAGTGAAGAGGCAGGATAGAGTCAGAGTAGCCAGGTTCAGACAGGTGTTTTGTTTTTTTATTCCTTTTCTTTAATGGACAGCAGGTCTCCTTTTGTCGCGCATGACACTCAACCGAGCTTATTCTAATCCTTTCAGGCCATAAAAGCGAAAATGGAGGAGCTTAGACCGTTGATACCAGTGTTGGAGGAGTACAAAGCCGATGCCAAATTGGTATTGCAATTTAAGGAGGAGGTCCAGAATCTGACGTCAGTTCTAAGCGAACTTCAGGAGGAGATGGGGGCCTATGACTACGAGGAGCTCCACAACAGAGTGTCAAATCTTGAGGAGAGACTCCGAGCATGCATGCAAAAATTAGGTAGGCACAGAAAGTTGTTGGCACACATTTTTCTTCAAACACATGCATGCACAAACAATCTCACCGATACACAGTATGTTGTGACTGGCTAGAAAAAGATGTTCAGGCATATTCACATGATACAGAACATCCCAGGAACGTTATGGCTGTAATGTACTGCCGCTCCAATGCAAATAATCCAGTCTGACCTTATACCCACAATATGTGCTTTCTTACTAATAAACTGGTGCACTCTTACGCTGACAGGTAGATTGATAATGATAATGTCCGTGAGAGGGCTACTAATAGAACTGGAGTTACGTCGCAGTAACTTCATTATGTTCTTCCTGCAAAGAAACAAGAAACTAGTGCTGAAGCCATCGGTCTGTTAACAGAGAGTCAGTCAACACTAGTTGTAAAATGCTTTCCTTACGTCATTCAAGTTGTGAATCAAACCATTTACATCATACCACAGGTGCACATACAAACACACAACACTGAGAATGATCCAAAGTATGAAAACTACCAGAGCATCCTCAGTTTCTAAGTTCCCATCACAGTCTTATCTTTGCTTTTAGCCCCTGCCTCAGACTCTTCACACCTCTGTCACAGCCCACAGTGCTAATAGATGCACACCCACACCACAGTGACTAAGATATATTACAAGAGCAGAGACACTTACATGCCGCACATCACGGGTATATTGTGTCCTTGTTTCAAATTATTCACTGTGTGTGATGACAGAACAAAACTGGAAAAAGCTTTTTGGATAAAATGCCTACTATTCTTGTTTAGAAAGCTAGTGGAGAGAGAGAGAGAAAATGTTCTATAGGGTACAAAAGCAGACTCCTAATCTCAGATCCACTTGTGCTTCTTCTGTTATTTAAATATATATACATACATCGTTACTTATTTACTGGCTACACCTGCTATAACTATCTACTCGACTGCAGCAGAAGTCTTGTCCATGTCTTCACTCTCAGTTCAATGCACATACCGATCCTCACATCTGTGGTCAGACTGTCAAAGGTAGGAGATTAGGGAACTGCAAGAGTTACTCCAGTGTGTGTGTATGTGTGAGCCAAAGAGAGAGAGATCAGACGAGATAAAGGCGAGGTCACCCAGCGAGGGACTGGCTGAGGCAGAACAGAGGGTGGTTATTCCTTTTATCTTCACACGATAGCAGAGTCGCTCATGCATGGTGGTGCACAAATACAATTCAGTACACCATTCCTATTATTAAGATTAAACCTACAAAGGTCACTATCTATGCAGCAGAACAACCTCAGGAACAAATAGAGAGGGCAGGAGAAATTTCAGTCCAGAATAATAAATAGTGCAACAGGAGAAATTGAAGGTGGTAAGGGGACAGACAAAGAGTGATAAAGTAAAGGCGAGCCAGAAAAGTGAAAGAGAGTAACTAGGGTCCCTGCAGAGCTGTCCTTCAAGCTGTTTTGTGCCGGAGAGACTAACAGCCCAGCGACTGCTGGGACACAATGGCCATCGATCAAGAGGACATGCCAGCTTGCTGGGCAGTAATCAAATAAATAAATCACCCTGTGTCGTGCCCCAACAATGTGGAGGCAGAGGGAGCTCCAGGCAAATCCAGGCCCTTCACGCCGAAATACTGATGAATGGAGCAGGAGGGTCATACCAACACACAAAGCCCTCTGCTACCATTGTTCCCACCTTCAATTTCCTCAGAGGAGAACGAAATTACCAGGTATATTATAGTGAGGTCCACGTGCTACAAAATCAATATTTCGCTTTTTAGAAACAGCGTGGCCATCTCATTTGTAATTTTTCATCTCTCTGGGTTTTGTTACAGAATAATTGGTCTATTACAACTTTAATTTATTGTTGGCGTTGTTGGGTCTATTGCGTTTTTCTATTTTCTGGGGTCTGCAAACATGGAGAGACGCTGAAAAGAAGGAGTGATGAGAACTAGAGGAATAACATTTTCATTGGGTATTATTTAAAGAATTGTGCCTGCTAAAAAAAAAAATAATAATCTGCTCCATGAGGACTGTGGGTGCAGTTTGAACAGACATGACTGACAGTGACAGAGCAACTTGCTGATGGCCAATGGCCACCAAAACCAAAAATGTCTCCTGTGAAATAAACAGAACTGTTCTAACTTTGGCAGAGTGTTCAAGTAGGATCCAGTGACTCATACTCAAAAGCTGACTGAAGTTTTCAGGGCCTTCAAACAAAACCTGAGGTTAGGCAAACTTAACTTGGAAGAGAGCGGAAGGCAACCAGTAAAATAATACAGACACAATTTATAGATCAAATTTAACTTACTATACTGGCCACAGCTGTGCACACAGTTGTATTCTGAGCTACAGCTGCAGAGATTAGTTAATTAATCCATTAGTTATTATCAGAAATGATTTAACGTAATAGTGAAAAAAAATAGCACAGACACTGCAGTGAATCTAAAATATCTTTTAAAAACAAATGTTCCTCATCTTCTGGACTTGAGCATTTATTCTATAACTAAATCCTCACATTTTGGGGTAAAGGCTGTTGATGTTTTTGTTATATCAGCTCCAGTCCCTATTAGGTTTCCATTTGCTCTGCCCTTTGCTTCAGAGCAAGGAAAATTTAGGCCAAAAGGGGATTAGACCCTGTGTGCATCTCCAGAATGTCGATCCATCAGTAGGCTCTAGAGCAGCTTGCAATAGTTTCAACCAAAGATAGAGGCATTATTAGAGAAAATAAATAAATAAATCAATGGCTAGTGTATTGCCGTGGTCCCTAATCCCAACTGAGGGTTACGTAAGGGACTCAACCCCCACTAGAAATAGTAGATGCTGCTCATGTGACCATGTGTTTGTCTCTCAGCTGCCACTGAGGTGTGATGCCCACACATACTCACAGGCACAACATATGTTGCACACAGAGACACACAAATGCTCTAACGCACATGTGTTTTATTATGTAAGTAAAAGCGCTACGGTGAAATGAGAACACGGAGCCAGAGACAGATTGAATGAGACAAACTAAAATGATAGATAGATAGATAGATAGATAGATAGATAGATAGTGTGCATCACTTATATTGTAATAAATCGGACAAATGGCAGAACTGTGCAGTAGGATGAGAGGAGATCATAAGATGTATATAGTACGAGATGTTTTATAAATGCAAATGGAAGTAATGTGGCATTTGTAACTTAGCAAGGGAGTAAAAAGCATGTAGGTGCTTTTACACAGCCGATTGCATATACTCCAGTTGAACTGTTTATGAGAGTGATTGCCTGGAGAAAGAAACTGTTCCTGTGTCCGATAGTTCCGGTGAGTTTTGTAGCACCTGCCAGAGAAGAGGAGGTGAAAAGGTTGTGTCAAGGGTGCGAAGGGTCTGTGGAAATTCTTCCTGCCCATTTCCTTCCTTTTTCTGTTTCGCTGTTTTTACTGTTCGCTGCAGTCTGTTCCTGTTCTGTGGCTGCTCCTAACCAGATGGTGATGGATGTGCACAGCACAGGTTCAGTGACTGCATAGAACTGTTTCAACAGCTCCTGTGGCAGATCGAAAGTACATCCTCTGCTGGGCTTTTCTGAGAGTCGAGTTGATGTTGGATTCCCATTTCAGGTCATTGGAAAGTGGAGTTCCCAGAAACTGGAAGGTCTTGGCGGTTGACACTGGGTTGTTGGATATTGTGAGAGGGGTTGGTGTTTAGGGCTGCTTCCTAAAGTCCACTGCGATATCCACAATTTTGAGCATGTTCAGCTCTGCGTTGTTTTGACTGTACCAGAGCACCAGGCGATCCACCTCCTGTCGATAAGCAGACTCGTCGGCATCTCGGCTGAGTCCAATAAGCGTAGTGTCTTCTGCAAACTTCAGGATTTTAGATGTGCTGTAGAGAGAGAATAGCAGTGGGGAGAGGAGCTGCAGAGCACCAGTGCTGACTATCTGTATACTAGAGGTAACTCTTCCTGATCACCTCACCTCTTGCCAGGAGGTTGGTGATCGGGTTTGGAGATTGGGGGAAAGGATTTTCCAATTTGTCCAGCAGGCAGGGGAGCTACTCCAGAATCATAATAATAGGAGAGAAGGAGAGTTGACAGGTTAATTAATGCAAGGCTTCACAGAGAAAGATACAAATGAAAACTTAAAATGATCCATTGTCAATGTCCCACTCTTTAAATTAGCATATCACAATGACTCATTAGATTCACTGGATAAAAACTAACTCATCAGAATCTTTTAATTGAACTGAAACGGCTAAATGACTGGATGCACTGTAAGGTCGAGTGTTGAGAACCACTGTTATTTGGGAAAATGTATGACTCTCATTTCTCTCTGTGCTCATTAGAAAGGGTACATTAGTCTGACCAACTCTCAGTCACAGGGGACACAGAACCCAATGTTGGTTTTGTCAAATTCACATTAACACCTCAGTCAACTCTAATTAACAGTACAGCAGCTTACAAGCAGCACAGTGGAGCAGAATACACTGAGGCTCCCTCTTTCCTCTCACTTTCTCACACGTACACACAGAGGAAGTAAAACAGGCATTAGCATGTGTGAACGGAATAATAAGCACCTCGTGTACATCATGCAGAAAGGAAAGTAGAGACAACGGGCCGGATGTTATAAATCCAAACTCTTTTGAATATAAAAGTAATGAAATTGAATCCAGTGAGAAAGATATTTTAAATGAGTTTAAATACCCAAATGGGCGTTGTAGTAGATGTTTCCGTCTCACTTCTTCCCTTGCAGCATGCGGCAAACTGACAGGCATCAGTGATCCCATCACCATCAAGACGTCTGGATCCAGGTTTGGCTCCTGGATGACTGATCCTCTGGCACCTGAAGGAGATACAAGGGTATGTACCGCTGAAGACAGTTACAGAGTATGGCTGGGAATCATCTCCTAATGTGCTACTGAATTGATTTATAAGGCAGCTGGATACACAACTATATCAGCAAAAAATAAATGATGAAATTCTTGCTCATATCCAGGGTGTTCTCTTCTTCACTTTTTTAAAATCAGTTTGTGACTTGATTAATTTTGCTACCACATTTAGGACTGTTGTTGGAAGATTTCAAACATTAGCCCGCCCCAGTGCTATAGCAGTAGATTCACATTATGGAAACTAATGTACTCTCAAGAACTGTATGACAAACAGGGGGTGCTCCTGAAAATGCCCACACCAGTGCCTATTGAAAATGTACTGTGACCTTTTCCGCTTTACAGTATAATGATATTTTGCTATTTTGTAAATCAGTAAAAAGAAGATCTGCAACATAAAAAGTTTTCGATGACCTCCACCTGTCATCAAGCTTAGCTCCTTCTGTGAAATATTTAAACGGCCATGATCACTTTTATCAGGTGTTTGTATCTGATTTCCTTTTGCAAAACCTGGGCTTCTGTTGGTTCAATAAGCAGCTCTGCTTTCATTATGGAAACACATTAAAATGAAACACCAGGGATAAATCTATACAGGTGTTAACAGGAAGCTGCCCAGCGGACAAGGAAGGGAGGAAGCTGGAAATAAAGAAAGTTTATTTGTCTGCTAAGCATGAATGTGCTCTTTATGAGATACATTAATAAGAGACCGAACTCTCGATGTCACACGGGAGGAAAAGGAATAGAAAACTTGTGAAAAACCAGCAGCAGGCAGTGCAGTAGTACTTTACTGTACACTTGCTTCCTGAAGGCTAGTTGTCGTGACAACACTGACTGTACAGTGTGTATTTTAAAATTTCTCAGCAGCAAGGGTGAAGCTTACTGCTGACTAAGATTATATTTAGCATACCGTAAAGGCAACTTTTTGTAGAAACTAATGCATTTTGAACAGAGCACATGAAAGGTGCGCTGTGTATCAAAGGGCAGCAAAAGAAGAATGAACGTAATTGACGAGAGCAGACAGGCCTACTCCACTTCTTTTCATCTCATGGTTTCCTTACCTTAGTGTTTTTTTTTTCTCAGCCCGTAGAGACCTGCTTCCTCGATGTGAATCATTTTTAAGTCAATCACAGCAGCACATGGAAGCAGGTAGGGGAAGGGCTTCAGGTGTCTCAGTCCCACTGAGAACGAGGAAGTGTTTGAGCCTCCAGCGGCTCCGGAATGAGAGCTCTCTGCCCACCACCGCAGGGGCCAGCAGGAAGCTGGCTCGAAGCAGCTGAGACAGGTCTTTTATCTGGAATGATGGGCACTAGCCCTGTGGGGCCCGGCTCATGCATCCCTGTGGCTGTCATCCTGACTGTTTGTATTCAGAAGCTGCCGAATCACAGCTTTGTCTGCTCCTCGAGGAAGTCTTGATGCTAACTTAATTGGGATGCTTGTTGACGATGTGATTTGATTTAATCTCTGTGTGATCTGCATACAAGATTCTGATATTCACAAAGGCACACTATGAATGATGGTGACAGGGGTTTGTACTACTGCTGTGTTTGATTCTTATTCTTCTTTCTTCCTTTTGTCATTAGGTCTGGTACATGGACGGTTACCATAACAACCGGTTTGTGCGGGAATACAAGTCAATGCAGGACTTCATGACATCGGACAACTTCACATCTCATCGGCTGCCTCACCCGTGGTCAGGAACAGGGCAGGTTGTCTACAATGGCTCCATCTACTTCAACAAATTCCAGAGCCATGTCATCATCAAGTTCGACTTCCGCACCTCTTCCATCAGCAAGTCCAGGCAGCTCGACTACGCAGGCTTCAATAACGCGTACCACTATGCCTGGGGAGGCCATTCTGACATTGACCTTATGGTAGATGAAGGAGGCCTGTGGGCTGTCTATGCCACCAACCAGAATGCCGGAAATATTGTCATCAGCAAGCTGAACCCCAACACCCTGCAGATCATCAAGAGCTGGACCACCAACCACCCCAAAAGGAGTGCTGGTGAGTCTTTTATGATCTGCGGTACACTCTACGTCACCAATGGCTACTCTGGAGGCACCAAGGTCTACTACGCCTACTCGACCAACTCCTCTACCTACGAGTACATCGACATTGCCTTCCAGAATAAGTACTCGCATATCTCCATGCTGGACTACAACCCACGTGACCGCGCCCTCTATGCTTGGAACAATGGTCACCAGGTTCTCTACAATGTCACACTGTTCCACGTTATCCGCTCAGAAGAACTGTAACCGCGGAAAATGGATTTCCTACGTAAATACATAATGTCTGTGTAGAGATCTCCCTATATACACAAATATATCTGAGAAAGAAAAAGACTAAGGCAAGACTATTCTATTTATAATATCACATAACTTTTGCTGAGAGACTGCATCAACAGTGAATGCAAAGTGGATTGAATGTGCATATAAATGATACTGAAAAAACTAAATCTATAATTGAAGGGTTTCATTCCAAAATGTAATATATTTGTTACAGAAAAAAAAAGATTTATCAGGTAATATCACAAAGTCACATATTCTATGATTGTTAGAAAAACTCAACTGTTTTGTAAATAAGGGGCGAAATATAACTTCTAATGTCAACAGTTATCTAATAGTAGTTTTTATTCCAATAGCTGTCACCATTTTGTTAGAGGTATTTTATTTTGGAATGAAACTCTTTGTTTGCCGCATAGAAAATGATTGTAAAAGTAGAATATATATCAGATGTAAAAGTATAAGAACAGATGCCAAAAAAATTAACATCACGCCTTTTTTTTATATGATGGAATATCAACCTAAGCTCCGATTCTTCTGCAGATGTCCTCCCAGCTGAACTTTTCTCTTGGTCACTGGGGGTCCTGGAACAAAGACTGTTGGTAATAAACTGTTGGATCCCTAGGTCCCATAGACATGACAGAAAAGTAGGAGGTCAGTCTAGTCAGAAGACTTAATAGCTTAATGGGTGCAGTCTGTCATATTGTTTTTATCAAGTACAGTAGCAAATCAAAAGTCTGTAGAGAAACAGCAAACAACAATAACAACATCCACTAAAAGACCTGAAGGCACTGACTGTTGACAGCACTGTTGTTTGAGATGAATTTTCTGTGTTAGTGACTATGTGTGAAAAAGGCTTTCTTTGCATGAGTGTTTTCTATCACTCCGGTCTGCTCTTCTGAATGTCTTTTGCTGTACGATACTTAAAAAAAAACAAAACAAACAATGGAGGGGTGGGGAGGGAGTGGGGGCAGTGGGGTGCAGGTGAACATGTTAGAATACCTGTGAGATTTGAGGATTTGCAGTATAATTTATTTTTCCCTGCTTCTTTCTCTTTAGTTCTCCTTGTTTTGTTTGTTTCTATTTCTTTGCCATCATTTTTATTTTTCCAATGTTCTTGTATCGCTGTAACTGTTGGCGCTGGTTTTGCCTCTCTGTATTTGTTTACTTGGACTGCGTGGGAGAAATCTATCTAGCTCACATCTCGGAAGAAAAAAACAAATAACAGAATGTATCAAGTATTGTATCCTGGGAACCTGGTCGTCCTCTGTGTTCAATTCACATCATGCGCCCGTAGTAAGCAGAGGTTTTTTTTAGAGGATAATCCTGTCTTATGTCATGTATTCCCCCACTGCTAGTGAAGGATAATGCTGTTTAAATGTATACCCTTGCCGAGGACAAAAGCTTTTCACTCTTTTTGCGCTTTGCTGGACATGTGTTGTATCTGAGATGAGATAGTTAATGATTCGTGTCAATAAAACAGAGAAATCTGATGCTCTGATTGTTGCCTTAAAGCTACAAGCTGCCATGCGACAGCTCTTCCTCTTAAGCTGTGGGCAAAGATTATTTTGAATTTACATACCCTGTCTTGTTTATATTGGTCTTAAAGCAAGGCGATGTATCTTTTGAGTGAGAAAACTTCCTCTTACAGATGAAAAGGCAGATTCATAAGCACTAAAACGCCCCCTTGCTCTGCTCAGTACACTGAAGGGATTTACTGGAATAGCCTTCATTGGCCTGGTATGAGCAGCAGATGATAGTGTCTACTGTAGCCTGATTGCCATTTGAACCACAACAACCCCTGCTCTTCTTCACTGTACACCCACTTTAAGATTTATAAAAAAGAAATCTAACATTATCCTATTCAAGAGCAATTACTGCACAGGCTTTATTTTCACTATTTGCCACTGTCACCAGCATCACGATCGCTACATATCAAATACTTTGAAGGTTTAGCTGTTACTTTATCTGTCAGAGAAGTGTTATCAACTGGAATAACCTCGTTTTAAATTTCTTTTCCATCACTTGACATTTCTTTTATTTGTATTTTCTGAAATCTTCTTATTAGGGTAAAAACTAACCCCTTTTTGTTCACTCAACAGTTTTCTCTCCTTCTTTGATCTCCACTCCATTTCATTTACCCCCACCACTACCCTTCTTCTGCTCCCCCATCTTTCAACCAGTCTTGCTTTCCCGCTCTTTGTTGCTCCCACTCCCTCGCTGCCTCTTAGTCCTCTGATGTTTCAATCGATGAATAAATGATTGCTTCTATTTTCACTCTGAGTGCTTGGCCAACACAAGCTGCTTTGCTCCCCAGGAAGAGTTAGAGATATTTGGGAGACTGACAGAAAAAACACAGAGAGAGAAACATGTTCAACGGAAGGTCTCGCAGCGTATGACACGATGAGCTGTCAGTCACGAGCTGAATATATTTGCATCTTTAAGCGGTGATTGGCGCATCAAGGGACACAGCAGCACCCTCTCTAGTCTCAGCTCCCCCACACCCAACATCAACACGCACGCATACCCTGTGAACCTGACAGTTGCATTTCATTTCATCATTTTGTACACTGCTTCTCTGTTCTCATTTCTGCACCAATGTCTTGTTTACTCCAGACTTGAATAGGTGCAGTAGGCTAATTACCGTGTTCATACTTTGCCCCTCTAAATGCCACAGCTATTGCAGCAGCACTTCTGGGAGTAAAGGACGGACACAGTGAGAGGTTTGACCTTGCTAGGGCCAGCTGTAAGGTGCATCATTCCCCCAAGGACAAAACCACTTATCAGTGATAAAAAGCTAGTGAACTTAGCAAGCTTGCAAACAAAAGGCTTGCACCACACTTGACTTTATTTTTCTGCACAAACTTCTGTGACAGCTTTTCACATTTGTGACTTTTCCCCAATACAACATTTATCTTTGCAACTAACTATGAGACGGTATCTTGTCATCTGATCTCATTTGTGCACCTGTATTTTAACTTAAGACGTGAGAAGGTGCTGTGAATTTATGAAAACTGAAATTATGACACCATAAACCAAGAGGAACAGGGTTTGTATATATTATTATGGAGCAGAGCGAGAGTTGAATCAACTTTGAACCCTTGTCTGCTGCCTGGCTATTAGCTGACTAGTAATAGCTGATCATAATTCAGAACATGTATCACCTGGTAATATGTTTATGCTTATGTATGTTCACCACCCTAAAGAGCTGAATGTTTGGACATTGAAAACTTTACTTAACACATAATGCCCATGTGAGTTGGTTTGTTTGTAAGGGTTTCAGGTAGATCAACATAATTCATGTCTAAAAATATTGA
This sequence comes from Anabas testudineus, assembly GCF_900324465.2. Taxonomy (NCBI): domain Eukaryota; kingdom Metazoa; phylum Chordata; class Actinopteri; order Anabantiformes; family Anabantidae; genus Anabas; species Anabas testudineus. The sequence goes on along the minus strand of NC_046621.1, from coordinate 4,398,945 downwards.
CCTCTTTACCACGCTGGTTTATTCCCATTCTCCACATGCATGCAAAAGGTTTTTTTTACCAGCTCAGGTTAGGTTGAGTTTTTAATTCATGGAAATCCAGCCTCTGAACCAAGTGTCTGCAGTATAAATGGTTTATTCAGAGTTGCAAATGTCGTAATGACTACAGATCACAGCCAGGTCAGACTAAACCAACACTGGAGAATTTCAATGATACTATGATACTACTACAATATGAAGTATCACAGTTTGGTTTGGATTATTCACATTAAAATGGCATTTGTATTTAATTCTTGCTATTTCCAAACAGGAGTTGCAGTCACACGTGGTCTAGGTTTCCCTCCTAAATCCTGCAAGGTATAAAAACCTGATTAATCTCTGACTGTCAAGAGACTCCAAGCAGTAATAACATTTCCACAGCCTAGAACCTGACCTGCACTCAAGCAATTACTGTGAACCCTTTTAAATTTAATACAAGATGGCACATACCGACATTTTCTAAAACACACCGCTTTTTTTGCAATTTCCATTTGGATTCATCACACAGGCAGGGCCACAAAAACACAAATAAACCTTAGGTCTCATGTTTTCATTGACAATGTGAACAATCTCTGTGCTAAAACAGTTACAAGCCCGGTGTGGGTAGAAATAACAGCCGATAATAAATCAATAGATCCATAAAAAAAAAATAGGACCGAGAAAGAAGAACAACAGTAATAAAGACAATTCATTTTAATTATGGTGCAATAAAAAAGCAAAGTAATTCAGATGTCCCTTTTGCAATTCTCGGTGCACTAATTTTGTTTACAGTTGTGTCCTTGTCAGCGATTCAAACACCTGCTCTGTAACAAAATGTCTCCTTAATTAGCATTTTCTTTAGAGCAGTATTCTCACTTGGGTGTATGCACACACACGGACAGCTGCATATACCACATGAAGACACTGTAGCACCAAAATCATACTAAATCTGCTGAAGGAATTTACTAATTTATTTTACCAAAACAATTTGGAGGAAGCACAAAGGCTCCTTGAAATTTGCTGTCGTCTTTTTTAATCCACGAGGTTCAACATTCCCACACTGCCAATTCATGACACCAAAGACAAAGAAAAGATTGTGGTTTGGGTTTAATATTAAAATCATTTTTGTGTGACACCTTATGCTTAAAGTCAGTGTTGTCTTTGTCAAACTTTAAACCTGCAGTCACTGACATTTGGCCCTTTGGGGGCGGCTGAAACAAGGTGTAAACACGACACAAAGCATTTTATGCTAATTCTCATACTGAACTTGTTTAAAGTTTTCTTTGTGTTTTGGTCTGCACCAGCTCCCGTGGGAAATATCTGACTCGTTCACAGCTAAATTCTTCAATGTTCACTAGCAGCTACTGACTCTGAAAACTTTCTGAACTGCAAACCTTAAGATGAACTGATCCCCCTTCAACTCTGATGTGTAACTTCAACAAAAAAGTCTTTATTGTACCCCTGTCTGACTGATTTATTTTCCAGTATAACAAATTTAATTTATAGAAAATTTGTGAAAATGGAGATGAAGTGGAAGTTGTTACAACTGAATTTCTTTCTGTAGAAAGAGAACTAAACTTATTAAAGATGAAAAGTGGAATACCTGAGAAATTAAGGTTGCTAAAACAATTTATAGTTCTTGGATGGAGCTGAAAAGGGTGATCCTCACGTGCTCCAACAACATTTTGGTGCACGTTGCCTTCATGAGTCTGCTACAGCAGGAAGTACACCAAAGGGTTAGCACAAGGTGTCAGACTTTTTCTTTGACCCAAATATCTGTGTTGTGGTCCAAAACAAATGCAATCAATTCACCCCAGAAAAGAAGAAACTGCAACTATTTCACAGTGTAACAGGTCAGTTTGACAGATACGGAGCTTTAATCATGGTTTCACACCTTCGCCCTGATCTGTGCCCTCACCACATAATTATATCTTCTTGAGTTTTATTGCTTTTTTCCTGATACACAATGTGAATTTTGGGACCTCCTATATACAGGCATGTGCACGTTCAAAAGTAAATACCTGATCACAGTTTGGACCATCTTAGCAGAGGAGTTGAAATACTTCATACATCTCAGTTTAATTTCCCCCAGAACCAGAAGAAAGTTGACCCTGTTTTGCACTCTTGAACTCTGACTGCCTGTGGGTTCCCTGAGGACTAATGAGCTATTCACATCTTCCACCATTCCTAAACCTCAGTCAGATTGCATTGAGTAAAACGTTTATATTCGTGTGATTATGGTTGTGTAATCTGGTGTGTAACTGACCATAACTCTACTAAGCATGTAGCACACTTGGTTTCACACTTAAGTGACCTCTGATGCAATGAGAGTTGTGCCACATACAGAATTTTGCCTGGACAATATGGGTGGTCTTTTGCCAAGGTCTTATGTGTGTGTATGTGTGTGCGTGTGTGTGCGTACTTGCACATGCATCTGTATTTCTATGTGGAGATGCATTACTAACAAGCTGTGGTGACAAAATGTGGGCCATCTGTGCACACGGGAGATTTCACACTCTTGCTCATGTTTGAGTTGTGCCAGTATTCTCATCAGGGACATTGGCCAATCATCACAGGGAAGCAAAGAGCAACAAGCTCCAGCCTGTCGACCAGTCACATGTTCGCCACACTGATTTTCAATAATATGTGGTCTCCGCACGGGAGAAAATGTTGTTTGTGCCTAATACTTGCCTTTGATTAGTCCATGGGACAAATTCATTTTAATGTTCTATCAATTAAAAACTATTTCATCTTAGCATTTCATCTTAGGAAATGTAATCCCTCTTTTTCAGCTTTAATATACTATTCCATCCAGATGTGTCTCACGAAACAACTTTGTGAGCTGTGACTGAAACTATGAGATTGAGCTCAGTGATTTAAATTAGTCTTGTGACGTACAATCCACCATAGTAGCCTGTGAAAGGTGAGTCATGGATTCTGATTCAGCGCAGACATTTCTAATCTTTGCTTCTAGATGATTTGAGGACAGGCTATGACGGAACAATGAATTATTCAGTGTTGGCTGTTCACCTGGAATAAAACCAAGGGGTAAAATCAAAATGATGTGGGTAACTGAAAGTAAAGAGTGGCAGCCACAAGGAAAAATCTTTCTTCTGCACCACCTTCAGAGTCTGCAGAGACTGACATATTTTAAAAAACACCACCTGCCTCTGAAAAGGGACTTCAATTGGTGCTACACAGACTCCTCACCTGTGGAGAGACTCATTACAGCAGTGCAGTTTTTGTGTCTTCCCTGATTTGTGACTGTCTGATGATTGCACCAAAAGATGTCAATATACCAATTACTTTAATACCACGAGGGCCTGCTCCCATCGCATATCTAGCTATTGTCAAATATCTTCAATTTGGAAACTAATTCAGCACTGTGTCCATCCATTTTCTTCTGCTGCTGTTCTCCAAGCGTCCTGTCAGCATTGCCTGATTGCTCTGTTTCACCTGACACCTCAAGTCTCAGCAGAAGCAGTAAGAGCAGCTTTACATGTAACCAGATCAATACCTCCAGGCGATTTGCTCAGTTTGTACCATCACTGCATAATTATGTCCTCGACCGTTCCACCTCAATCACACGTAGAGTCTCTGACCTACACTCTAAAGGTTACATCACACACGTGACCACCTCAAGCTGCTCTTTCTCATCTCGCAGAGAACCATAATTGTGTTGTCTCTGTCGTCGACTCCCTGTCACATTTTATCACTCGCTGTCTCTGCCTCAGTCATCAAGAATGCAAATTGTGAGTGACGGCGCAATTGTGAATTCCATCACGGAGAGACAAAGTGAAACAGCTTGGCTGAGATCTATGAGAGAGAGTTAGAGTGTTGGGGATTGAACTCGTATCAGTGGGTGCGTGTCATTTTGTCTGCATGTTAGGTGAAGTGAGTCAACTGTAAATCTTTATAAACTCAGGGTATAATTCACAGACTTCCAAATCATGAAAAAAGAAATTCTTACTTGCACATTATGATACATGATGCACTGTGAATTAACCTGTACACGGCCGTGCAGGTTCACACCTAGTTTTGCCTGAACACCAATCAGCATTGACCATTAACTAATCTTAAACCAATACCAGAGTGAAAATAGTTCCAATCCTTGAACTTAGATTTGTGCAAATGCACGTGCAGAGATCAGAGCATCCACATGCACCTTTGCATGTGTCACGTTTAGAGACAGTTTTAAAACACCCAGACACTGTTTATACCGCAGCCCTATAGAGCTCTCCCCACTCCCATCTCTGCCCCTAGGTGCACTGAGGCAGAGAGCAGAATGGAGCAGAGCCGTGTGTGGTGACAGTGACATCCATCACACGCAATGAATAATCAATGAACACCATCTGGCGCATACAACAGGGGCGCACAGCTCCAATCGTTTACTCCACGATGGCTCTCTCTCTCCCTTCATCCCACACTGTGCCTCTCACTTTTTCACTGTCTCTCTCACCTGCTCTCTCACCCTTCCTCTCACACTTTTCCCACACATATTACCACTGTACAGCTACTGTCTTACTTTTACTTATCTCTCTGTCTTCTACATCTCTATACCCTGTTCTCCCGCCATGCACCCCTGCGACCCTCGTGCTCCTTAGTGGCCTGTGTGACTGCCCAGTCATGGTATCCCTCATTCTAATTCAGCGGTACAATTTTCAGGCAGCTAATAAGGTGACCTGTTGCCCTTTAAAGGACATCCACTGCTATGATTTATAGTAACAGAATTGCTTATTAAAGTGGTAAAAGTCCTGTGAAACCACCACTATATATTCTAAAAGACACCTGGTATAAGGAAACAATTTCTTAAAAAGCATGTACAAAGGTCTGACTACAAGAGTTATCCTTTTATCCTCCTCTCCCCTTTTCTTCATTTTATAGTTTTTATGCCTTTATAAGTTCAACAGCAGCAGTGGTGCAGGCTTCACTGGCTATAGGAAGATTTGAATTTTAAATCAGACTCTGTCTGACCACAAATGTTTGTTTGTTATTAAACATACATACAGTTAATGTCTTGTATCTAGAGTATCTGAGCAGGTCTATAACTTATTTCTGGCTTGTCACTATAATATTTCTAATATTATAATAAAATATGTAGTTTACATCCAGCTAATAAGCTAAAAATTTTCAATTGAAAAATATCAAGAATCACATCATTAAGCAAGTTTCTGCCATCAGCGTTCAGGATAACAGTACAGTTAGAGACTACAACATTGTTTTGCTTTTTCCTAGACTTTGGTACACTTCAGTAACCCTCAGTTAAGATTACCCAAGATAGTTACATTTGTTAGGTCTCATCCTAAAAGCCTTTTCTCTTGTAGCATCCAAAGTAAAGCATGTGAACGTGTAAGCTAATCAGCAAATGAATGGATCTACTGAAAGCTGTGTTGAATCTGCCAGAGATAGGTAGAAAAACACTGGGTAGAAAGGTCGCTCCTGCTCTTCATACATGTATGAACAGATGCATCCAGGGGTGAAAGTAGTTTAAGTGTTCATTTGCCATTCTGATTGTTTCTACCCAAACATCCACTCATGCAAAGTGTGTAAATAATGTTAAATTGTTGACTGATAAGTCTTGTGCACAGATTAAATTCCTGAGCATTGTTTAATCAATTTGGTGTTTGCTATACACATACAGTAGTGCAGACACAATAAAATATATATATATATATATATATATATATATATATATATATATATATATATATTCTTTGGTTAGCACCTCAAGATTAGGCACTATTCATTCAAGACTGTATGCAAAATAGGATTTAGAAGACCACTTAGGAAAGATGCATATAGCACATACAAATAAGCAGAGGAGAATTAGAACTGGCCAGAGGTGGCACACCAGTTGAAATGATCAGCTTCCTAAATTGAAAGATGTACAAAATGTGCGAAGGCAAGCAAATGCTTCATTAGCCCCAGGGTGGCAGGAACACTCTGCCAGCTACAGGAAAGTGCACTGAGAATTCTGGGAAACTTCATCAAGTCAGCATGCAGAGAAAAGGCTTTTATTTCATCCTGCTGTAGAAAAGGTGTCACATGAAGGCAAACTGTAGATATACCCACACGGAAAAGGTGAAAATAGTCACATTAACATGTATTGTCTATTTTACACTATTCAGTCATAAAAAACAAATCTAATTCCATTGACTTCTGGAAAAACATTTCAATTAATGTAATGTACATAAAGGACAGATTTGTATTAGGATCCCCAGGGTGGGCAGCCACTGTCCTGCTTGTTTACCAACTATCCCTGCCCTACCTGCTGTAGATTACCTGGATCAGGTAGGTTTAGTAGTTGGAAGATACCTTTTTATAGTTAGGGATAGTAGTGATAGTTGGATGGTGGAGGTAGTGTTATGACATGGGCTATACTGTACTCTCTGGTCAGATTTAAACTGATTCCACATTCTGGTGGTGAGTGGTTTTGATCCTGTTGGACTGCAGTGTCACAAACAGCTTCTATCTAGAGAGGGATCGCTCTAATCTTCAAATCACCTTCTCAGATGAACGAGTGACGTGCCGCGGTCTGATCTTGTCTTTGGCAGTGGAGGCAGCCTGCCAAATAGTGATGGAGTGGGTCAGAAAGAAGTCAATGATGGCAGTGTAGAAGTGCAAAATTATTGACTTTGGCAGGTTGGACTTCAGCTACCTCAGAAAGTACATCCTTTGCTGCACCTTCTTTGTTGGAGAGATAATGTACTGCTCCTATTTGAGGTCTTGGGTGAATGCGATGCCCCGAAAGTGGAAGGACTCCACAATGTTTAGGAGTGAGGCAAACAGGGGGATGGATGCAGGTGGTGCTTTGTTCTTTGTGAAATTCCCAAGCATCTCCACTGTTTTTAGAGTGAGGTGACTCTTGAACTTGGCCACAGCAGGTCACCTGATATGAAAAATGTTTGAAATTATTGAAAAAAAAAGCAGGTACCATTTGTTTGTGCTATTTGTTTGTGCTATTGGCTAATAGGACTTATCTGAGCAGCGTAATCTGTAACTGATGCAGAGTCAGATGTTGATGACAGAAGAAGGCAACTTTCTATTTTTGTGAAGTGAGAAAAATTAAATACAGTTTGAGATGGATAGAAATACTGACAATTTATTAGTTTGAAAGTTTCCTAACATACATTGATCAAAGAAGATTAAAAACCCAGCTGTATCCCTTTGAAAAAATATTTGCCTGGGTGTAATTTGCTATCACAAACACACTTTCACCCATTACCAAGCCGTATATCACATTATCTGTTTTCTTTGGCTACTTTTCTACTTAGAGTCTACCACATGCATAGCTTCATACATTTTTTATTTATTTTGATCAATAGGTTTCAAAATTGTATTCTAACTTTTTAAATAGTAATTGTGTGACTTACAACAAATGGGTGGGCTCACAGCAGCATTTAAGTATGTGATACACACAACAAAGCTGTCCCTTTTGTTTAATGAACAGCAGCTCCAGCATGCTGGTCTTCTGTTGAGTGCCAGGTACTCTCCCAGTGAGACGTAGCTTTGCCTTTAATTAATTTCCTGAATGAATGATGGAGCACAGTTTAATAGTCTATCCGTAGCTGTCCAGTGGTGATAACGATGAAACCAGCCAAATGCAAGAGAAAGGCTATTTTTATAAAAACTAAATTAACCTTGACTCTCTCAGTTCTGTGAAGTTTCTGCAGACAGGCTCAAGATAAAATAAGAGGCGCATGGTGATCAGTTGTTAAAGTAGTAAACACATATAAAATGCACAGCAAGTATCAGCAAAGCCAAAATTGACTTTACTCCAAATGCAGTCAACTGTAAAAGACACAGCATTTCTTCACAGAGGAACTATGAACGTCACCCTCTTTAAATAGCTGGGACTCTTTCGTAAGGCAGAACTCTCAGAAAACACCAGGGGGGACTTGTCTTACCCCAGAATTCACTGTGGCAAACTGTTGAGTTGTGCTTCCATTGGCCTGTACAAAATGATCTGGCATGCAGCCTGTAAATGGCTGGCTCACACAAACCAAATATGTCTGGGAGACAGGAGAAGAAAAACTGTCCTTTGTGCTTAGTTAATCCCAAATGTCCCATTGGTCTGAAATGATTTGAGGGGATTTCCATTTCCCTCCCTTTCAGCTCCCTGGCCATCTGATTGCTTATGTTCTCCATGGAGTGAAGTGATGCAGAAACCACAAGCTACTGTATGCAAACACTACAACACAATGGACCATCAATTATATACACACAACATGTTAACAAGACAGTGACATTTTATTTTAGTTTACACATCTTCAGACTGCTTTCTCCTCACCATAAAATGAAGATATATGCTGCCTTTTAACTTCCTGTTGCACTGTTGGTGCACTTTTATCCTTGTTTAATTAAGGCAAGTTAAGGGACACCCCCCACTGCTACATGGGCTGAGAGCTGCCACTGCCGCCGACCTCTCTGTATAAAGAGGAAAAGGATGGCAACAGGATGGTAGTTTGCTTTTAATTAGCTGTGTAGCACTAGGAATCAATTCTTTTTCCGCTTTAAATGTTTTCATACTCAAGGTTGAAACTCTTCTGTTCTGCTATACAGTACCTGGGGACATTTACAACTGCAGTTCAATGATATCTGAAGCAAACCAATCAAAGTCACCAACTGCTGTGGGCTGGCAAAGATACAGGTCCAGACAATGTTTGCAATTAAATATAGACATGTTTAACTGCACCATGCTGCTGCCCAGTTGTATGCTCAAAATGTGCCTTATGCTTTAAGCCCAACCAGCCTGGCGCATGTTTAATATGAGGTTGTTACTGTCACCAGGAATGACGAACCATGACGTGAACCATGTTGATTCATCCAAAGTTACATGATTAAGCCTGATATTGGCCCTGATTTGGCTGCACCCAACTTGATAAGTTATCATTTGACAAGCAGTGTGAGCTACTCATTATGACTGACTGACTGACCCATACAATATGAGCAGAGAAGTCAAGGCTACAAGCAGCAAGGCCAATTAAAATGTAGTGTGAGCTAACACATGGTTTGTGATTAATAAAAATCACACAGTGTCTGCCAGGCTTGAATTAAAAGGTTTATTTGGATGTTTACATAATGAACAACAAGTAAGAATCAAATTATGTTGTTTTAAACTGACATTCATTTTTATGACATGCACATTTTTATGGACATACTTTAAATGTTATGTCGTAATATCTCATATGTCTTTTAATATGTAAATTTAAAATTTATAATGGTTTTAGAGATTCAATTTCTGAACTATGTGACTGTTTACAACATATCTGACAGCTCTGGACAACTGAGCACCACAATTCTACAGGAAAAGAAAGAAAAGCTTTAACGAGTGTGCAGAGCTGCAGACTGATGTGTGAAACTGACAACCTCTGAGGACTCATGCAGGAAATGAGCCGACAGCATGCACTGTTACTAAGGTCTGGGTGCTTTTTGATTAGTACTTTCCATGAATGCTGTAGTAGAAATCTAATTGTGGAAGGCCAATGGGTGTATATCTTCATGAGCACCAGACCATGGGTTTTATTTGATGGATTTTTCACTCTTTATTTTCACACTTTCATCCACTAGTCAGTGATGCCCATTTCTCTTGTGCTTTGTAAGGAATCAGTGCCAGAAACTGGTCTAATCTCAAAGAAAGAAGCCTATAAATGTGCAACACAACCAGGGTCTTCAATAATACCTAGAACAGCACTAAACAGGAATTGGCAGCAACTTCTACAGCCTCAGCTGGTTTTAAAGCAAAGGTGATATGTTTGAGGCATTGTCAAATATATTAAAAGCATTTATAGCTTAATTTAATGCAAACAGGATTCTTCCACAAGTTAACATAATGTAACACACTTACAGAAACAACACAAACCTTTGAAAAGGCCAACACTGCGGTGTGAGTTTTAACACATTTGCAGGCTCAATGACTTTGTTGACTCCACACATATGGGTGTTTTATTCTTACAGTATATGATCTGTTTCTTTCTAGCACTATTTAAATGCTAACAAAGGACAACGAAAGACTCATTTTTTTTGCTACAAGTAGGATTATGCAAAGAACAACAACTGTAATACTATTGTCTTTGCCTCATTTCGTTCTATTTTATCAGTAACACAGAAATCCAGGAATCTACATTTCATCTTCCCGTTAATAGACGCCAGCTCCGCTCTAGTATGCAATTTCATAAGAAAGAGCTGTGGATAATCTAAATTGCCTCTTTTTTTTAAAGAGATTTCTCACATGATAGTTGCACCAATTGTTCAAACTACAAGTTCCACTTTCAGTTTGTAATATCTCTGAGCTGTATTCAGAGAAAGAGATTCTACAGCAAGAAATGGCGGATCTTTACTATGACAGAAATCAAGCCTCACTAGTCTTTTATTCTCTGTGGAGTCATATTGCTGTCACCACAGCATCAGAGTATGGATTTCTGCGTCAGGGACCTGGAACGGCATAATGATATATACACAAAGCAGCTGACAAACAGAGAGTGATGGCAAGACAAGGTCATGTTTTCTCTTTGGAAATGGCACGTCTGTGTCTCTTTACACAGAGAAAAAGAGTCCTGGACATGGCTGCTTATACTGATTGTCTGTCTGAGCTCACAGGCCGTGGCTTGTAGCAGGACAGAGATATGCGCGCACTTCATTTTATAGAGATTTTAATCAAATCCATGCAAGTGATAAATGTCGAATTTGTTGCAGGGAGGATAGTGAAGCTGATCAAAGTGGGTAGTCGCAGAGAAACCACAAATATCACTGAAATACGTTTTGAATTCCTAAGGCTGCCCCAAATGTTGCATCAACTGATGTCAAACATGATGGACGTCCATAACTGGCCATCCATTTTAGGCCACTCTGCACCAGGTTATCTGCCAGAGCTCTGCTCACAGCTAATACGAGTGTAGAAGTGTAGAAGTCCACATGTCTCGCATAAAGTGTCTTTTGGCTGTGAAGGGAAATTAACTTTGTCTACCATTCCCAAAGAAAAAACCATGAAATAGCAATGGATACAGTAACAGGCCAGCAACAGACTTCGAGCAGTTTTTTTATCTTTTCATGGATTTTTACAACCTGCACTAGAATGCAGCAGGATTTTCAAAAATGGGTGCAGTTTGTGCCCACAGGAAGACTTCCACAAGCTATTCAATCAGAACAGAGTGGGATGGAAGCCCTTAAAGACAATAATTTTTAATATTCTCTCATTCTTGAATTCCTTATTGTGTTCTTAGGGAAAACATTTAGTGAAATTAATAAAACTGTTGCAGCTTTGGCAGAAAATTGTGTTTACATGAAAGATCTTGTCATTCAGAACAAACAACCACTCAAAACACAACAACAAACCTTTTTTTTCCACTAAAATAAAGCTTTGATTATCTTTCCTCAAAATCTGGGACATTCTCTCTGAGATTTCTGTGGCCAGTTCAAGAAAATGAATCTGTCTCTCCAGAAATAGCCAGCCAGTTTTTCTAGACAGGCTAAACAGTTTAGACAAAGCTGCTGCCAATATCTTTTAATTGGAGCTGGTTTTACAGGAAGAGTTTTGTAATTTAGGTAATCTGACCCTTTAAAGTGTATGCATACCTTTCCTAATCATTTTCTTAATTATGACTATTACCAGCCTACCAACACCCCAGGTGAGACAGGAACCATTTCAGTTCAAGGTGAATGTGGCTAACAGCAGCTGATTGCTAATTCCATGTAACTATCTTCATGATTACAGGTTCAACTTTCAGTGAGCTGATATGTTATTTGCTTACTGTGAATCAAGGTCAGCATTTCTGTGGTCTGGTGTGAGTGCAGCTCATGTGGTGTTTTCACACTTGTTCTTTAATGTAAACATTATCATGTGTACAGTTGACTGAACTGTGACTGTTTTACACATCAAAGTACATCTACAGATCTTCAGACGTTGCTGAGAGTCTAATGCTATTTATGGCTAAATTAAAGCTCTCTGACACAGCGCAGATCTCGATTAAGAAATTAAACCCATGGTCAAATATTTGCCCTTTAACCATTTTTAAATGTCACACACATGAAAGCATACAATATGAGCCATCCATTCCTAATTGTGTGAGTTTCTCTGGCTGACATCAGTAGACGAAGAAGAACTCAACCTGATCTGTGTGCTGCAATAATAAACCTTCCATCTAACCCCAACTGTTTAGGCCTCTTTAACACATCCACTTAACAGACTCAACAGAATAGTATCACATGTGTACTGCAGTCCGGTCATCACATGACTAGTGAGGGGAGTGGGGGGGTGTTCTGGGTGCTTGGAGAATACTTTAACACTGTGTCTGCATCAAAAGTGATATTACACGGGGGATTACAAAGTGAGGTCAGCACACCCAGTCTCATTGGTTTGTTCTGTTTCATTTTCAGGGAGGCACATTTTCTCCTCACATCAGCTGGGAAACAGGAGAGAAGCAGCAGGAGAGAAAGAGGAGGTGGGTATTGGGGCTCTGATCAAAAGCACGGTGTCTTATACAGCACATGAAGCCGTTTCATCATCTCTTGATCCTCTTCTGACACCTCATATGATGGAGTGTTTGGTTCTGGGGGAGGTGTGTGTATGTGTGTGAATGTGTGTGTATGTATGGTGACTAGATGGTTGAGATGATAATGATGAGCTCATACAAATGTCAATCCCATTCATCGTGCTCTTTTGCACCATGGTTTCTGGGCAATATTTCTTTTTCATCATACGATGATTTGTTTCATATAACGGGAGTTGCTTCAGGATGTTACACTGGACAAAAAAGTTAAATTAACAGTCGTAATAGAAAAAGAAATTACTGAGCTGTAACTTCTATGCATTTTACTGCAATAGCCATTTAATGTATTAACATTCAGCAATTACCTCTCTTTGTGTAGTTTTCTTTAGTAGCAGGGAAGACAATAGTATTGCAGGTCCAGAGTGGTGTGATGGATAAATATAGAAATACATAGAGGAATATGACTTTTGGTTGAATTCCAATTAGCAGAACTGAGCAGTCACATAAGAGGTCTTGAAATCAGAACCTTATTTAAGTTTTCAAAGTTAAAAAAGAGAGAGTATCCAACTATCTTTGGCCAAATTGCAGGTGCATTTGAATGAAGACCTTGACTAGTGTACAGTTTATGTATTTGTTTCACCCTTTCACCCTTTCTTGCAGTTTGTGAAAATCACTGTACGTAGCCAAAGAGTCATTGACATAAAATTACAGCTGCTATGTTGCCACTTATAATAAGTAATGATATAAAAAATCTGTCTTGACTGTTCTTTTTCTTTAAACTGCACAATATAAATGTCTGAATTTATGTAATCAATATTTCCTGAACTGTGTTTTTGTAACAAATGGTCTGAAAACCTTAATAAACACTCAACTTGTGGTAGAAGCACAATACTAGTTCGTTGTTTGTTAGTTCAAGTTTTGTTTTTAAAATGAGGGAGAGGGTTATTGACCTGTGCAATTGGGCACAAATTAAGGAGGAGGAGGTTGATGACAATATTTGTAATTTAATTCCACCTGTGGGATCGACAGCAACAGCCTGCAACCATGCAGGAATTCCTTCCTGCTTCTCTGACACAAACAGAAAAAATAGCAGGTTCAAATGTGGCAGGCCTGGTGCATTAGGACACACAAGCCAATTTTCTCAAAGGAGATAAATTCCAAATAGTCATAGTAGTAATAGTCATAATAGCTCCATAGCTGACAATTTGATCATCGCCAGGCAAGACAGAAAGGTGTAACAGTCTGTAGCTTAAGCATCACTGCAGCAGTATGGCCTGTGACAGGGAGCCAGTTTGCATGTGTCCCAAATACTCAACTTTTGGCAAACATAACTGCAATTTGAGATGCTTTGTGTCTACAATTAGCCAGCAACAGTACAACAAATCAGTCGCACATGAGTCAGCAGATACTGACTCAATTAACAGATCATCACAGTGTTCAACAACCACGGAGTCACCAGAGACAACTAAATCAGAGAGGCCTCTCATTGCTGTAGCATGCGTAAACCAAAGGTGAATCAGTATCTCCATATACTTTATACTGCTGGCCACAGTATGTAGAAGCACACCACACCACAAAATGGAATAGTAGTATGAGAAAATAAGGAGAGCATGTTCCCACAGTAGGGAGCTAATTTAGCCAGTAGCTGAGCCCATAGTGAAAGAGAACAAATCAGATTCAATAGTCAAGTAAACCTGAGAAAAAATGAAGGAGAAACTTTCCATTTGAAGACTAAATGAATAGTAGTTTTTACAAATGATGTCACACAGCTTTTCTATTTACTGTAACATCAGCAGGTTGGATATCTTATTCTGCAAAGGAACCCTCATTACAGAACCTAGAAATGATCACGAGTTGCACAAGCAACATCTTTATGACTGATGATACCTAATGATTACCTGAATGTTAGAGCTGTCTCCAGCTGTATTTATGAATCTATAATGCATTCTATGCAGGGATCCCATTCTGTTGCTTCTCCTACTGTGATATGGTTTGGCTTGCTCCCCAGTGCTAAAACCGGAGGAGCTGGGGTGGTGTGTGTTAGCTTGTGGACTGCATCTATTTTTATTCACCATTGGCAGGCTTCTCCCGGGACCACTGCCCCCATCTCCCACAACTACAACACTGCTCCATGCTTTTACCTCTGTCTGCATTCTGATTAATTGTTAGTAATGGTTGTATTCCCATATTCCTCATCCATCTCATCCTTGAGACTATCAACAGACTTTATATTGGCTCTAAGAGGTGTAAATGTGTGCTTTGGAAAACAGTAAATACTGTTATGGAAAGATGAGGATGGCTATGCACGTTTAGAGAGACTTTATTCTTTGCTCAGTTGGTGTTACAAGATCATATTATGGCTGTTGTAAATGTTGATAGAGATGTAGGCTTCTCAATTGCCTGATGTTATTACTGGATGTCTTCCAGACTTCAGTTCTTTAATTTGTAATGCCACAATCAAAAGTATGCATCTTTTTGACTATGTTTGCTATGATTTGAACACAATTTTAAATTGTCTATCACAGTATTTGATTTCTCTGGTCATGATTTTTGCAGGTACAACAGTTATAGAACTATGATAATGTAAATATTTGCAGCCTTTGCATTATAAAGGTGACAAAATAATGGAGGTAAACAACAAAACCATTAAAGTCAAACTTATAAAAATGCGAAATTACAACAATAAGTGTTATAAAATAATACAAACTGTAAAGAAGCTGTTTAGTTGATTAGTTTGATCAATAACCAATCAATGTGAGAGTACTCCAGCATCAACCAATCAGATGGTTCATCCCAGCTTTGACTGTCCTGATTGGCCAGGAGCCTTGAGGTGAAAGGGCACAACGCCGGGTCAAACCAGAAGCGGGTCAGAGGAAAGCGTTGGCGACACCAGTATCAATATTAAAGAAGTCATGGTAAGAGCTTATTAATTTGTATTTTTGTTTTAAAACTGTAAAGTGCCATTGTGGATAGAAAATGGACGCCAGTCTATTAACATGCTAACATGTTAGCCTCGGTTGTTTACGTTTTGTTGTATTGTAAATCCCACAGATTTGTGCTAACAGAACTAGAACTCAACTAGCCAGGAAGCTAATTAGCTCAGGGGAAAATACTGACTTATGCTAGATGCATTTAACATGATATGTTTTTATTTCCAGTTAAATAATAATAGTTACTGAGACTATTATGCATATTATGTGTTTTTTATATATACTGACTGCACTTATGTATTCAATTGCCTTTTTAATGCTGCTGGATGGTAAATCTCATTTTAAAGTGACTGGTTGAAATGAATACAACTTAGTCTATTGCTGCACCACTGGCCACCTTTACTGACTTTTCTTCTATCACTCATTAAAACATTAGTCCATGGGTTCAACACTGAGGTATTTACTATTTCTGTGTAATAAATTATGTTGGTTTAATGAAGATTTTTGATTAGACAGTGGACAATAGATAGTTAAGAGAGTTTAATTGTTGTAAAACACATATTAGGAATTAATTTAGACCTAATTAGGGTTTATCCTACAGCAAAAGATGTTTTGTACTATGAATAGAATTTTATTTTAGCTTTATTCATAGTTTTGTTTATTATGCATAGGTTTTTTAAATGGGGTGTAAAAGGCCTGAGACTCCACATACGATGCAGAATCTTCAGAGGACATCTAAGACTCAGTGGAGATGCCATGGATTGTGAGCCCCAGCCCAAAGGACACTGAACTTACTTACTTGAAATACGGTAGGATTTAACTGTACCCACTCATACGGCAACATACAAAATGCTACCTGGACAACACTGACATTTAAACCGAGTACTGGGCATGCAGGTGCACACGCAAGATGGGTGGGATCCCTTATAACTCCTTATGAGGTTGCAGCACTTCTTGTATAGCCACTGTCTGTCCAGAGTGGATTAATGCTGCCTGATTCGATTGTTGCTTTAGACATGCCCATTACACAGCACTCTAGTTCATGGCAGTTGAATATGCTCTCAGCACCTGGGTAATGAGATGGGTTAAGTACAGAACAGTGTTGTCCGCAATAATCCTTAAATTCTTTAAAAGGAATCTTACTTTGATAGGTTTGGTTAGCTCTGTGATGTCCTCTGTGTGCAAAACTGAAAAGGTCTGCCTGTGTGAGGGAGATGCCACAGAACTTGACAGCGAGACAAGGTCATACGCATGAGATCAAAGATGCGACAAGACAAATGAAATAATGATATTCACACTTGCCAACAATGCCACGGGGGTGTGAATTACTTGAAGTTATGGTAGACCGCCGTCATTGTCCCAATCTGTCAGAATGACAGATTAGACCAACCTGATCCAGTGTACTTTACAGTTTTTCCATCATTGTTAAAGAAAAAGTCTGACAATGATGGAAAATATTTGGGTAATGTGACCTCAGGGCTGAATGGTAGTTTATGCCCTAATCAACATTCATATGTTGGTATTAAGTATGGGATCATCATAATGATTTATGATGATCTTGCCAGTGTTCTGTCCTCTGGAAGTCATTATGGTTGACAGACATATTTTCTCAGTTGACGATGTAAATAAGTGGCTAATCATTTAAAGTTTTAGTGCTTTCTCATGCAGCCACTGAGAGAATTTACCCCCAGACATGTAGTAGGATTTCTGATCTGTTGACTCTCACAACTCCCCTTATATGATCACTCTGTTAATTTTTTAGCAGCTAGCATATATGAATGAATTGGAAAAAAATAATGTCTCCTACTATAATTAAATAGCTTTATCTTAAATATTACAGGGCTTGTAGCATAACGTTTAACCCATTAGATAGAGTCATATCTAACTTCTTCTGATCTTGCATCTGCATACTAAAATCTAAAACAAGTACTGCAGTATTGGTGAATCCAAATGTGCAGCAAAGGAAGATGTGCTAACTTGTAGCTCTTTGTAAGTTGAGGTTCTCTATACTTCTTCACTACTTCTCTATTCCCTACACTGATCCTTCATCTTCGTCTTAATACTTCTGTCAAGTACATAAGTGTGGTCTGTACTTATACAGCACTTTCTCGCCTTTTTGGCACTTGCATCTCACAAAAACAAAACTTTTCTTCTCATGGCACTTTTCTTTGAAGGTCTTCTCTCTGACTTAGCTTAGTTGCCTGCTTTGTATCTAACTTGTACTGTAAGTTGCTTTGCTTTCTTTCTGTTTGGAAAAAATATAATAATAAAAAAATATAATAATTTGATTATATAATAGAATAGCTGTCAGAGCTTTTAGTACTTTAAGTGCAGTAGTACCATGTTTTTTTTTCTGTTCAATTAATCATCTGTTTTTCGCTGACTAACATATACTGGGATATATAATAATATTAAGTATTAGGTTGTACCTACTTGGCAGACAGTCACAGCATATTGCATAACAATGTCAGAAAGTGCAAAGTAATAGCATCCTAATTTTCAATATTTCACAATACGGTGTCAAATCTGGCACCCTCAACTGAAACAATGAACATCTAAATTTATAATGGCTATGTATGTATGATTCACTGCCAACATAAAAGTCTATTTTTGGAATAGCAAGGGGGAGGGTGGGAAGAATCAGGGACTCTTCTCCCAGTTATTGAATAATTTATAGACCTTGCCAGTGTACTCATTTAGGCTCTACAGTAGGCAGACAACAAGAAGAGGGGGAAGTCAAAGCGCTGTCAAATGGAGAGGGAGAAAAGAAGATCTACTATTGACCAAGACGGTCACGAGGAGACGGAAGTGGGCAGAGCAAGGGGGATGTTAAATACAAGAGAGGAAAGAGAAGGAGAACAGAAAATACAGGCATATCAAGGGAGATAGAAAGGGAAAAAAATAGTTTCTGTCAGTGTCATGATTAAAAGATTTATGGGAGTTGAGGGGGAGGGGAGCTGACTCTTCCCACAGTCACTTTTCCTTTTGTCTTCTTTGAACTTGGGATGTGTCGACAGGCTAAGGGAGTTTGGTTAAACCCAAATGATCGCAGATATGAGGTGCTGGTTGGTCTTTGAATTAGTAGGTCCCAGAACACACTCAGAGGGGAAGGGAGGAGAGCAGAGATGGAGAAAGACAGAACAAGAGAGTTGGGGGTGAGCGGAGGCATCAGGGACTGAAGGGTGGTTAACGGAAAAGATGAAGTAGAAGGGTGGATTCACAAACTAGATGGATGGAAGTATAGATGGATAGATGGGACAGAAAAACCTCTACTGGAAGGTCACGATCACCTTCTTTATTCTTATGGCTCCATTCTCAGTCGCAGTTGAAACAAAGCAGAGGGATTGGCAACAGAAATGTTGTTTATTTTTTTCCCCAGCGTTCTGGCTACAATATTATGACACTGTCATTGGCCAAGTCCAAATGAAAGTGCAGATGAAATGCCAACACTCTTGAAATGCCTAAATTACCTCTGAGAGTTTATTGTTCATGTGTCTGCTGCTGCTCTGCTCTTACACCAGACGTTTAGTGTGTTGTAAGAGGATTTTCCATACCCCCCCTTCATCCTCGCCTACTCCAGTAGCTCTGTGTTCATGCTCTGTTCCACAGCTCAGCACATATACTGTAAAATATAGAGCATCCAGACCATGACATCCACAACGTATTTCCTTTTCTCTGTGTGTAGCCTTGAATATTTCATAAACGACGCACAGCAGATGTTGTTGTAAAGCGCATCAATATTTGATGCACTTTCTGTCTCCCTTTCTGGTATTTTGTATTCAAGTGACATTGGTGATGGCATTCATGTTGGCCTAACCATCACTGCGGGTTTGTCTATTATGAAGCATTAGGTTTACCCCGTGTTCTTCTTGCTGGTTAATGGGGAAAACAAGTCACAACATTGAGCAAACGATAGCGGGATGATCAGTGTGCCTGTTTGCAGGTGGCTAATTATCTAGGCTTGTTCTGTTTTTTCCCCCTCCTGATCCCTCCTTCCAGTGTATCATAATTCTCAATGAGTTCCCTTTAACTACACCCTAGCAGTGTTGATTAATTTAATCAGAAATTACAGTGGAGGTTGCAAGGAAAGCATTTGCATAATACACAAATTGTAGAGCGCTTTTTGAGTCACCAAGATGAATGGATTCAAGTTGGCAGAGCGACTGCCTATGAATGAACATGAGGTACGATTGAAACATATTTCCAAATGTCGAACTATTCAGATTTTCTCAGCCTGTCTGAGCATGATGCATAAACTATATTTGTTAACACTATCACATATGCCCTGGTATGTTCTTACGCCACACACTGCTGGTTTTGGATTAATGCAGATTAAAAAAGGGGGGAAAAAATCCCAATTTAATCTGGATTACCAGCAGCCTCATCCCCTTTGGCCATGGCAATTCCCTGGAGAGACAAATGCCTGCTTGCAGTGGCATTTTATTTGACCCATTTGTAGCACTGGTGCTATTGTGGGATGAAATATGGAATATGAATGAGTGCCCTCTCCCCTAGGAGCTTCCATTAGAGATCACTTAAGGGGCCCTGGACCATTATTGAGAGGTTGCAGAGGGTGTGAAGCTACTCTCTTTGAAGTCAGAAGTGGTGGTGGAGTATGTGCATTAGTTGGGGGTTGGTGTGGTATCAATGAAACCATTATGGTCAGTGTGTATCTAAAAATGAGAATGACTTACAATAACTATTATTTTCTAGTGGTTACTAATGGTGTATTGAATTTGATAACATGATA
The DNA here is from genome assembly GCF_900324465.2 of Anabas testudineus. Taxonomy (NCBI): domain Eukaryota; kingdom Metazoa; phylum Chordata; class Actinopteri; order Anabantiformes; family Anabantidae; genus Anabas; species Anabas testudineus. The sequence continues at coordinate 4,378,762 of NC_046621.1, read as the reverse complement.
GGTGGAAAAGATAGATTGATAAATATAATGTGTGTGTGTGTGTGTGTATAAAATATGCAAATAACTTCAACACTATGTGTGGATAAAGTGTCCTCTGCTGTACTGACACCATATGTGCATCTCTTCTCTAAACACTTTCTCTTGCCTTCCCCCCTATCCCCCTACACACATGAGCCGAACTGCTGCCATTTCTCATGGGAGGAGCTGTTACATAGCATCTAAGAGGTTATTAAGGCTTCTGTGTCTGAAAGAGGATGGGCTGAAAGTGCAAAGATGAACAGCAGACAGTGGCAAAATGGCCTTTATTTGCAGGGTGCTGTTGCTCTTAGAGTTCAGCAAATCTAGCTTCAGGTGCATTGTGGTCTATAATGATAGTAACCAATAACAACTACTAGTTTGTGGTGTGTCTGTGTGTATGTCGATGTGTGTGATTTGCCTCAGGGAGAAAAGGGATTTTTGCTCTGTATTTGATTTCCATGCCTGTGATCATTACATTTTCTTGTTGGTGGGGATCAGCTTAATCCCCCCTCCTGGTCCACATTTCATTTTGTCACAAGGAGTAAAATTCTAAAATTTGTATTCATCTGACAGTAGATGGCGCAAACTATGTCTAAGTACACGTTAGTTTATGGAGTCTGCAGTACATTTGCTGTTCAAGTAATAAAAAATAGGCAAAAAAAATGCACAGTTTAGCATTTTAGCTGCACAGCAGTTTAGTGGTTGAGCTCACAAAGGCAAAAATTGTGGTTTTGAATGTCAACCCTCTTGTGTGAGTTGAAATAAATGTCAATAGAAAATTGAAAAGAAAAGGCCAAATGTCATCTTTGGTCTGCATTAAACATTGCTCTAACTACTATTCAATGCAATGAAACTGGCAAAGGGAAATTACTTAGTTTACCTGTGCATGCAAATGGTATTCATTATCATATATAAAATATATGTATGCAAATATTTTTCACTCCCCAAAACTTTGTTGAACAGAACCTTTTTTCTTTTTTGTAACAAAACCTACATTTACTGACAAAAGCAATATAAACAAGTAAATGTTGACCCTGAATGCCACTTCAAATCTTGTTTCATTATCCCCCCTCCAGCTGCAGATGGATCCTTGATCTGTAACAAAGCTCACTTCAGCAGGAGAGTGGTACTTTCTATTATAGCCCTTAGCAAACTGCCTCAATAACATTGTGAACTAGTTTTATAATTGGCTTATATGTCTCTAGTGCCAGTATGTCTGTGCTGCTATATAATCTCAACACTCTGGCTAACTTTCAAGATTCTGTTTTTCTACCGATTTTCTTCAGTCAGCCTCTACTGAGGTCTTTAAATCCAAGCTTAAAAGAGTTTTAAGTGATTTCATATAGTCTGCAACATGAAGTCACTTTCATGCTGAGATTAATTAATTTAATTAATTTGAAGCTTGAGCCAGCTAGGATTTCTTGGCTCGAAGCTGTTTCTGCCCCCTGCTTCTAGGTTTTTGCCAGGGATGGAAGGTGGAGTGGGTAAGTGAATTGATATTTTTCAGCTTCTGATTGACTGAATAAACTTGATCCAGGTAATTTGCATTGATAGCTGGTGAACAAACCTGAGGACTAGCTTTGGGAACCACTGTCTGAAAGTGTCTCCACGTTAACTGCGAATGAGTAAGATAAGTCAGGCTCCTAAGTTGAGATATAGACTACATATGCTTTTCAGATGGATGGGTAAGTGCACTGTATCTTCTTAACAAATGCATTTTTAACACCTTAATTATTTTAGAGAGGGAAAACAGTGTGGGCAGATACTCCAGATTGTGATATCGGGATCTGTATTGGACACGAAAAAGTGGTATAAGCCCACCACTACACTAAACTTCTCTAGACATTACCTGGAGTTTATTTGTGGAAACAGTTTTAAACTTTATAATATAAAATAATCTATTTTTTGAGGACTGTTAAAAATAAAAACAAGAAGTTACTAAAGTATTTTTGAATGAAGAATTTCATGTTTACACCTTAGTCATTTTCACATTGGCATTTGAATGAATATTTTTAAACCCTAAATTCCATCTTTAGTGGCCTGAAGATAATTACTTTCAGCAATATTTATGGTAATGAACTTGATGTTATGTATAATTCATTGTCATTTAGTTTTTAAATAGAGTTCCAGGGTTGTCCCACTGACCTTAGCTCATACCAGCCAGTGGACACCACAGTGACTTTTTATCAGTGTGTCTCAAAGGAGTTCACTTTAGTGCCGTGGAGCATGATCCAGTTCATCATTACTGCAACATGACTGTGTGCTGAGTTTAAAAGGTCAGGGAAACTCTGTGTCTGTGTGCTCGTGCCACTTTGAGGAAGTTAGGAAATCAGCAATCAATGTGTCTCTGGAACTACCAGCTGAAGGAAAATAAAGCTAGAAGCTGATGTTCTTTTTGACTAACATGCCAGACTCTAATCGTACTGCTAACTGACTAAGCAGCCAAATGGCATTCAAATACAGAACTAATCAACAAGAAATCCACCACCCATATCTAATCATTGATAAATTTAGAGTAAGCAGAGCAGCTTTTTCTCCAAAACTGCATGAAAAACACATTGCCACTTGCAGGATGCTCTCTTCTCACTCCCCCCTCAGTCTAAAATTGCAAATTAAATAGGGCATTTGCCAAGCAAGCCATAAGAATTGCATTAGTACTGTATAGTGAACACGCTGACAAAGTAATTGCTTTATTAAAAGATGCGAAAAAAAAATCCAATGATGGTAGCTAGAAAGGGAGATTTATTATTCATCACAAGGCTGTTATTTGCACATGGAATTTAGCTTCAGAGGTGGTTCCTGTATTGATGCCCAATGTATACAGACCCCATAAAAATGAGAGTGCACACTGCAAATAAACTTCACAAGATGTTCTATTGACTGTAGACCCTCACATGTATTAATATTTGTAATCAATATACGGTATGCTTCAGTTTGCAGACATTGCTGCCGCTGTACAGGAAAATACTCAGACAACCAAGTGAAACTAAAATTGAGTGAAATGATTCAATGTGCCCTCACTCAATGAATTCAAAAAAGTTTTTTTTTTTATAACTTTTAATTGCTGGAAGCAGTAATTCTAGTAGTTACTCCAGGTATGCTAGCAACTCAGTGGTGCTTAAATGCTAATTGAAACATGGCAACAGAGCCACAACAATGCTAACATGCACAAGCAACTAGAATCCGACTGTTTTGATCTCCAGTGTGCAGCATGCTAATGCTTGCTAATTAGTATTAGAATAGCTGTGACTGTTAGACAACTTTGCACATATTTAGTGATAAATAAAAACTTTTAATTTTAACTTTTTAATTTTGAAGTTATAGTGCTAGATAAAATGTTAAAAGAATAAACCAATTTCAGTTCATTAAAATTTTAGTTTTCTTAGTGGTTTGTCACTTTTCAGTGTAAATACTTGTTTGCAGGAGATTGTTTATTATTATTGTTAACAATTTCTGAGATTTTAATTCTATGGACAAGGTGAATGGAACTGATGGCTGTACAAAATTTTACACTAAGTAATTTAATAGTATAATAATCTATAGTTGAATTTTCACACAAATCAACCAACCATGCCTTCACTAGAGTGATACATGAACCACAGCTTATTTTCTACTTTGACAAAATGGGTATAGCTTCACATCAACTTTTGTGATGTGAAAGTCTTTGGCTAATAAACAACAACAACAAAACTGTGCTTAATTAAAAAAATGCCCATTTAAAAGTACAAACGTGACTGAAAAGAGTTTCTGAAAAACTTTACAAAACTGCACATGAAGGAGGGCACCTTGTTTTTATTTTTTGGGGGGGGGGGGGTTTAAGGTAAATTGCCATACTCTCACAACATGTTGAAGAAATAAACTTCTCAAAGACACATTGACAGCTGGAAGGCAGTTTAATTAATGAGAACCCTCTCTGTTTCAAATTGTCTCCTATTGTATCAAACGCTATATAGTACAAATGAACTAATACAGTCTTTGGACAAGTCTGTGTGACACCTCCAGAAGGCTTGGGATAATTGTACCAAAGACTATACTAAATTGATTTCAGTAATGTCATGATTTTATAACCTTTTATCAGTTAGACCATTTCTCCATCAATACTCAGTGGTAACCTGTATGTAATTGACACTGACACTGCTCCTTGATGGCATCTAATGATGCAGCTTTTGGTCAATATTTTTTTCCAAACATTTCTCTTAAGCCACAACAGAGATTTTTTAATATTGGACTTATCACCTTGGATAAAAGCGTCTGCCAAATAACTAAATGTAAAAGATGTTAAAACATTTCGGAATTGCGTAACTTAAATGCATTATTGTTTTTCAGATATTTGAATCTATGAATCTTGTGCTATTTTGTGCTGGATTTCTTTTCATAGAATTTGATTGGTTTTTCAAATTTCAGCCATTTTAAAACAGAAATTTATACAAAATAACTTCAACATTGATTGTATTTTTTTTTTTCTCAAAGATCCACGTTACTTTTTTTTAATTCAAACTTTCAAAACAAATCTAAATCTAAATACAATGAACCTACAACATGAACTATACTTTAGGCACAGCAGCCACGCTTTAGACTTTCACATCAGCATCCTTTATGATTCATAAGTCATCATAAAGGATCAGTATTAAACCTTTTGTATTTTATTCTGTACTCAGTTCCATTCAGTACTGTATTGTCCACAGTTACGCACATAATACCATCTTGTATGTCATCAGACACTAAGGAAGAATGCTGTGTAAATATTAGCTTATGAGACAATAATGCTACAGTCTGTAAACTCATGTTCGAAATATAGTTTTCATACTTGGAAATAGCTGGTTTGTGATGGTGAAGACATTGTCTTATGTTTGATAATTAGATGACCTCCACTCTTTAAAAGCTAATTTCCTAAAAAAGAAAAGTTGAGAGAATTAACACAGACAGACCTTAATTAAAGTTAATATATGTAGTATCTGAGGCCACATTTCACAGTGTATGAATATCATTGATTATGTTTAATACAACTTAACTCATTCTTAACAGTGTTTTAGTAATTAAAAATTCAAATTTGGAAAAACTGTTTACATTAGCATGGTAAGCTGATGATATGAAATTTAAATGAAGTATGTATTCATGTTGAAGAAGGGGGTGACGTGAGGTGAGGTATGGTATATAAAATAACAGAAGTTAATGACTAAGTGATCAGTCCTGAGGACTGTGCCTGTTGTATTCTGAATAGAAAGAGAAACATCAGTTTTTTTTTTGTTTTTTTTTAATGTATTTGAATAAACAATCCTGTTTGTGACTCATCTGTCCTTTTTAATAGATTAAAACAAGCTTAAGCTCAAGCGCTGTGCTTTAATTGTAAACAGAAAGTGTTGATTACACTTGTTTCTCGCCAAAACAATTTTGTGTCCCCTTAAGGCCTAATAAAATATTTTCAAGCCTTTCCTGAATATTTTAGAACCTAGACTGTTTACTCTTCCTCTTCTCTTTTATTGGCATGTTACTATTATAACAAACAACTGTAGAAATTGTTTTTATACCACATCAATGGTTCAGATGTGAGTGTGTGTCCTTGTGCACAAGATACTAAAATGATGGCATCAACAATCAAAAGCTCATCAAAGCATCACTTTATATCACAACTGGAAGTCAAAACTTTCACAGGCTACTTTTAATGAGCCAGGAAAATTTGAATGTCACAAATTTAGGTAATATGGGCTAATGGGTCAATAAGACAACACATTATTTGTGCATATTTCTTGTTTCTTGGATGTTATTTGTGACACCCATTTAAATTAATCAAATGCTTACCGGGTAGAAAATAGCAGGAATTCAGAGCTGAAGAGCAAAGGATTTGTTTGGGCTTGACGTAATGGGGTATTAAGCTGAGCCGATGCCTTGTAGGATGCTCAGCTGAGCAGGAAGGCTCAGTTAGCAGGGTTCTCCTGGTGCTCCTCTCAGCTTCCTTGCCTTTCGTCTCTCCTGCCTACTAGACTGACACCTAAAGTGGCACTAATTGGCACGGTCTCTGACAGCTATCCAGTGTGCCTTCGAAACTTTTAATGACACGCCTTACACCCAGAAGCATACAGACTATCCTCCCTGTTAAGGGAAGCCTGTAAAAATATACTCAAGCTGTGCATGCTCATTGGCAGTGTGTTCCCTCTTGGTTTTCCTGTCTTTTGCTCTTCCTTGCTCCCTCTTGCAAATACAGACACACCATCCTACACTAACACACACTCACTAATGTAATGTTACCCATTGAAGCACAGATGGGTGCTGTCTGGCAGAGATGACGCATAGACCTAATCATTTATTTCTCTAACTTCTGGACTGAATATGAATTATGCATGTATAAAGGGGACCGAAATACAGCACATGCTTATGAAATGCAATAAAACTCAGATTTTTCCAGTGAATGCAGTATAATCTGTATTACCTTTTTTCTTCTGTGTATGGCCCATAAAGCCTAATCTGTCTTTATATTCCTTTTATAAAGCCTTAATCCATATTTTAATGTCCCTTTCTTGAATGGATTTGTGCACAGTAAAAGAGAATACCACATTTGTCTTCTGGAATATTATATTTAAAAGAAGTTGCCCTGCAAATGAAGATTGCATTCATCATCAATCATGTGCAGGCTTATTTAGGCATGCATGTACATAAAAGCACGAGTACACAAACAGGAATGCCCAGATGCAGACTTATGCACATGCACACAAATTAGTTTACATGCTCAAGCACATATGGATGAGAATGCAGAGAAAGCAAATATAAAAGAGACTTAAGGTCTAATTATTTCTTGCTCTTTCTTCCTCTGTCAGTTTCTTTCTTTAATACTCCCATTGCCTTTAATCTAGCTTCCATACTCCCACATTCTCAGTATCACCCTCAAAGTGTTAGCACTCTGCAGCACTCTCCCTGTGTCAGTCACTTAAGCTTCTCACAGCTACTCACGCTTTCGTCTTTCATTTTACACTTTCCTTCGTCTGACACAGATAGTGAAGCAGAAAGCAAAGTTATGGGCTAGAGATTAAATCCAGTCAGCAAAAGGCTAAGGATGTTATCTGAAACATTTCTTATCCCCTTCTTCCCCACGGACCACAGCAAAAAAATCTGTCTGGCATACACTAGCATTTCGCCACATTGGGACAGAGTTTCTATTTACTTGTGCTGTGCTATGTATTAAGGTACATATCATTTCAGCTTATGAGATGGGGATTGTTGACAGGAATAAAATGTCAATAACCACAGAAGGGAAATAGAACAGAGAGAAAGAGCAGTAAAATAAGAGAATGATGAAAGAGAAACAAGAGGCCTTCAATCCACCACAGGTGCTTAAATTACCTCCTTCCTCTCATAGCAGGCTTAGAACAATGTATAAAAAGAACTGGAAATTGTGAGGTAACACCATATTTCTTTTTTTCTTTCACTCTGGTCTTAAGACCGCTCTGTGACATTACTACCTTGAAGTCCCTGAAGATGAAAATGGGTGACAAACAGCTGTCTCAGCAGGGTCACCTTGTGGTAGCTTTATAGCAGTGGGCTATTAAAAAAACCATGTGACTCTACTTGAAGAGCAAACCATTATCGGTTGGTAATAGTAAAGTACAGAAATATTTTACTTGAGTATTTAAGTAACAATTTAATTATCATTTGACCAATTCACAAAGAAAAAGCATCTCAAGGCACTTTACAAAAGGGCGGTCACGGGCCTCGACTGGCTTGGGTAAGCGGAGTGGGTGGGAGAGAGAGAAAAGGGAAAAGAAAAGTTAAGCAAAAAGAAGCAACACAAGAAAATTGAGCAGGTTGCTGGTGTCAGTATCTGCACATTAGATATACACAGGGATACCTGCTAACATTGTTGTTTTTGGTAAACATTACCCACAGTGGTGTAAATAGTATATTTTGGGGGGGAGTGTTCTGTCTTTAATAAGGCCTAGTGATTATCTGGACTAAAATACAGCACCCATGGTCATTTTAATGAACGAAGATGTGACCTACTTTTTAAGAGTCTTTGAAGGTTATATCAAGCCGTGGCCATGTGATAATTAGTAACAGGATAAATCTTTTGTGGTTTTGTTCATCATAAGTTTTCAAGAGCAAGAAAAAATATAGCAGATCATGGTTAATGTTTTAAATGGATCTTTTCTGTAATCTGGCACTTCAGTGTGTTTCAGGTTTGGAGCTGTTTTTGCATGTTAAAGCAGTACATGCTGTATTTGTGCAATATAGGCCTCACATCCCACAAACACACGTGTCTCTTTTTCTTTCTCAGTTTTCGCTCCTTCAGGAAAGGCCAAATGTATTGTCATGGGGTCTGAGGACATGGAATTTCATTCCAAACATGTAGCGATAAATGTGCTGCTAATCTTGTATGATTTATTCTGTCTCTGACTTGGCTGTTCTGATCCAGGCCAAACAGACTGTCAGATACAACATGTTTGTAGAGTGAAAATAGGTATAACTGAAGCTAGGGCAAATCTGATGAGGGCTGAGCCACCAAACTAGTGTCTTAAGGGTAAGGATCAAGGTCAGTCATTAAGCTCTACGCAAAAAAATCAGCAAACTATATATTGCTGTGAGTAGAGCTATGTTCAAGCTGTTATCTGTGTAGAATCTGTTAGCTTAAGTATCTATTAATTAAAGGTTCTGGCGACAGACTTGCTGGCAAAAGTGAAGCCCACAACCTTTGGATTCAGATCAAACACTGGGTGCAGACTGTGGAAACAGGGCTGCAGCTCTTGAGCTCACAAACCTACCAAAACAACATACACATGCTCTGCAAGCACACAGCTATGCCATGGGGATATAGCACCATTTCAGTACATATGTTCCTCCAACACTGCAACACTCATGAAAGTGAATTTTTTATCTTAAAAGATCATTGTAATATATTCACTGAAGTGTCAAATGGTCATACTTGGCTAAATGAGTAAACAAAAATGCATGGACATTAGGCACAAAAACACAAGCACATTTTGCATGTTTACATGTATTTGGGAATGACTTAATCCTGGTGAGCTAAAGCCATGTTTCCACCCTCTACAACCAGTAAGCGTTTGATCTCACTCCAAGGTTCCAGCTGGCTTTGAGGATGAAGGTCTTCCTCTTCTTGGCCAACCTTTAAAGCCCCATGCTTGGTAATTAACATGAAGCCCCTTCACATCACCTTAGATGTGGGAAAAATAAAAACTAGGACTGGCATCAACATGAGCATCATTATTTTATTGTTTTCTGGTCATACAAGTAAAACACAGCTGTGACCTGAATGGTAAACCTTGGATATAAGCTGTGGTTATTTTTGCTTTGTCTCTGTGCATGCTGTCATTACAGTGGGATCAGAATTACATTTTGTGCTTGAGAACATAATGTGTTTATCTGAGATCGATCGCAAGGCAAGATTTAATATGCGGTCCCTAGAGTGGGGAGTGCTGTAATGCCACTGGAGGGTAATAAAAATACAGATTTCTTTTCGGCAAAAGAAAGAGGAACAAGAAGGGGTGGGGTGCGGGGTTGGACATGGAGGTGTAAATTTGTGTAAAAGGAATGCTCTCTCGCACTACTTTATATTCCCTCAAAATATTCTTCCTCCCTCAGGTTGCATTGTAGCTTAGATCATTGTACTGCCTTACAACAGCAGTAGTATGATTCTTGGTCCTGGTTGTAGACCCCACAATTATCTACAATATAAGTGGGAATATGTTTGTTTATGTGGTTATTGATGTTGTGGTATATATTGTGTGTATATACATGAATATTTTATCAGCTCTGAATACAAAAAGGTACAAGTAAAAAAATACAATTAAATGCTGCATTGATTGTGTATTGATATATATTTTTTTATTAATAACAAAGGATTATCACCCACTCTGCATTTTCCCCTCAGCTGTGCAAAGATGTTTAGCCTATTTTAGCCCCTTGTTTTGGCCTCACTACTGTAACGAACCGGCTAGCTTCAGCAGTTAGCTGATACGCCTATTATTTAACCAGCTAATATTGAAATAAAGTGGAACACCTAGCAGCTAAAGTGTTCATTTGTTCTATTCGTGCACAAGCAGAAATTTAAAAAATACATATTTAGTTGACACATAGATGAGTTGTCAGTTATCAAGCGTACTTTTCAGAATGTACTTGTGATACATCATATGTACATACTATATGTGACATAGTTGATATAAAACACACATTTGAAGGATATACTGTATAGGAGCTGAGATTTAAGGAAGATATAAACAAGATACATGCAAGGGCTGTTAGATATAACTTCCATCTGGAGGTGCCGGTCTGTCAGTGTTCATTAGTCCTCAGTGGACCTTGCCATACCAAGAGACCACCTGCTAGCCTACGAGACAAGTCATGTTTAGAGGAGACATACTGCAGCACACAGCCGGGCTGCAGCTGCCAGTTCCATGTCTTCTGTGTTTGTAATTGAAAATCTATTCAAATTTTGTATCGCTGAAGAGGACAAGCTGTCTACATGTGCAATGAAAGAATAGATAGTGCTTTGACTTAATTCACAATTAAGGAATAACTAAACCCCTAGACTAGGGTGTGGATGGATGAGGAAAGAGTTGGTCAGTGTGATGTCCCATGGCAAAGAAAAATAAAGTGACACAGAATTGGGCGCTTTTGCAGTGGAGGAATTTTTATCTCCAGTCCTCTGAAACAACCATTGATGGTGGTCCCCAGCTGTATCAATTCAAGCCATTGTCTCCAGCCCTAACATTGCCAGAAGCCAGAGCTCTCACAACGGAGGCAATGCAAATGCCAGAGAGAATGTCGTGGTCTCTGAGAAAGAATGTAATGTTAGCAAGTAGGATAATGATAGCTAACATTCAAATACTTCTCCCTTAGAAAATGTGTTAAAGAGAGGTACCACAGGTAATGCTATGCTGTTGGAGTAACAGCTGCTACCATACACTGCCTGCTACCAATTCAGTTGCTGTAACCAGCATGGGGAAGTCCCTGTGCGCATTTATAACACAACATTGGGGTTGGAATTGTTGGACTTTTTATATAATTCTATACACAGTTATATTTTGAAAGTTCATAAACTTTACACTGTAAAGTGCCTTGAAACCTAACTCGACTCAATTTAAACTTTCAAGATTTGGATCTAAATCAAAACACTGAACATTAATAAATACACATATACATTGGTTATTAACTGAACTTTGGGGTTTAGTTATTTTTTAATCTGAGGGAAGTTTATTTTTTTATACATAGTACTGTAGTAACCAGTTCATAAGACCAGCAAATGAATAATTTCTTTCAGTCTTTTCTGTCAATTTAAAGTGGTGAGACTGGTCCAGGATATTCTAGCTACCAAAACTTGAAAAATACAACTTCTTATAATTCTGTAGTTGTATTATTCACCAACTATTCAGCAACTCATTAAAGACAGCAGCTGATCAAAACAGTGCTAATGTACATAAGCGTTTGTACGTGCTGTGAGTGTGCAGGTTTGCATTCACAAACATAATTTTCTCTAAAGCATCTAATCTCATTTCATATTTAATCACACGGCAAACTGCTTTGATTAGAATATTGGCTGTTTTGACACTGTGTGAGCAAGCAAGGGGGCTGCAAAGAAAGATTCGCTAATGTAAGCAGAATTTATTCCCTGTAATTGAATTTGCTGCCTTATTTCTTGCTCTTTTCTCATTTCTTGTGCATGTGCAGTGTATGTAATGTGAGCTTTGACCAAGAACTGTAACAAGGTTCACAATGTTCACTCTTACTTCTCCACACTAAGCCAACAGTACCCATGGTCAATTCTGTAGAGGTTTCACAGGGTCTGAAAACAATAAAAATGGGTTAGTTCTTTAGAGGAAGTTGAGACCTGCCAAACAGCTCTGTGCACCATCAAACGGGTGTGGCTGGCCACTGGAAAAGCACTGAAACAAATGAAAATGTGTTTCCCCCACTTTACTCTGAGTTTGTGTGTTGGCAGGGTCCATTTGTAAATGTGCAATTACCCATTAGTTTCCACTAAATGGTAAATAGTGATTCTTCCTGGAATATCGACAACAATTTGACCAATTTCTGCCTGCGCTTCACATTTACTGCATTTCCTTTGCTTTCCTGTGTCTTTTCCTTTCATGTAGTTTTTGATGCATTTGTTTGGTTCAAATCATCTTTGTTTGTCCACCATTATTTCTGTGTTTTACATTACTTTCATCCTGCCCCCTCCTCCCATGTAAACATCCTGATGATCCAGATACTGGAGCAGCAAGCCCTGATTGAAAGCGCACACTGAGGGGAACAACAGTTCATGAATATTGAAGCAACAAAGATGGATGTAATATGTAGCCTTTCATAATGTACTTATAAATCAGCCTCTGCATGGAAACTATATTTGAATGTATTGCCCTTGTCATTTTACACATCTTGTTGTTGTTTCCCAGAGGAAAGAAAATGCTAAAGAAGATCTTATATTTTTCTACATTGTTTCTCTTGGACATTACTTTTTTTAAACACCAGAATGAGGTTTTCTTTTTGTTTTCTTATCAGGTCTATGGCAAAAAAAAAATCACTATATATTTTTCATATTGATTAACAGGGATATATATTTACAATATAAAGTTTTATTTCCTAATAATTAACAAATCATCTAAATTTTGACATATTTAAAGTTTAGATCACCATTTGAGCTCTCACTTGAGCCTGAGATACCTGACCTGCAGCTCTGTTCATTAGACATTTTGACATTTGAACCAGTAAGTGACTAATATTGGCCAACAACAAGCAGCTGCCACCTGAATGTTTTGTACATTGCCAAATGGTAATATTAAATATAAAGGTTTATGTATCTGCAACAATATATACATATATATATATATATATATATATATATATATATATATATATATATATATATATATATATATATATATATATATATATATATATATATATATATATATACATAATGTATATTTTGATGCATTTTGTCAACATCAGTGTCGGTATATTCAGAGTTCTTTGCCTGTCTGCTTAAATAATTTTTCACTTCGCCACACTTGAGGAAATATTAATCAAGTTGCTGTTGTCTACTAGGACGATTATGGAGCAGAATTTACATGCAGAAAGAGATACATTTGTAAATTGAACAACTGGTTTATCAAGATTCTTTTATAGCCCAATCTTAGTGACGTCTAAGGTTTAATGTCTTCTCTTTGAAAATTCCTGTAGTTGTCTTAAAGAAATATTAAAAAAATAAAGAGTCACACCTATGACATTGTCAGAAAAGTTACTAATGTCATGCTATATTCTGTTATATCTCAATATTTGTTTATTGCACTTCTGAGTTTGATTGAAACAGATGCCTTTTCCGGAAGTTAAGATGTTTTATTACAAACAAAAGATCCACACTTAACACAGATAGCTCCCAGCAAATTTAATTAGTTTTAATCTAACAGAGATCTCTGCCAGGCAGTACCAACTGAGCACCAAAGACACAAACACATTCATCAATCAGGTGGTTTTGATTTGCATGATTGATATCAAGCTACGCTCAGACTGGACCAATCAGAGAAGAGTTAAATAAAAAGATCTGGTTCTTCCATGTGGCATACCTATATGGATATGACAAAAATAGAAAAATACATTCACTAAAATTAAAATAGAGTTCAAATATGATTCAAAAAGACATTAAATCTAACTCGTCAGACGTTTACACTGACAAATGCTTTGTTTCCATATGGGAGAATTATATTAATCTGTTAAGTTGCTCTGTTTGCACTAATAATAATAATGTGTTGTTTCTTTTGTCTTTTTTTTTTTCCTTCTTCTCTCTTTTAGATCTTCATATATAATAATACAATTTCCAAGATTTACTAATCTAGTGCCACACACCAAAATACTAATCATAGGACTGGCTCTTAAATCATAACTCCCTTATATCCAAATGTTCCGTGGACAAGACACAAAATCCCAATTACAAAATAAAATACTTACATTTCCATCTTGACTCTTGTTTTTTTTGTTTTGTTTTTTTCCATAGGTTTCTCATAGGAGAAACCTATGAGCATTGTATTTCCTATACAATATCCCCTTAATTTCTTTTGCTTCTGCAGTTCCTGGAGTATTTTCTATTATATTGATCCATATTTTTCATAAGGTGAGATTTGGGAGAATAACTTCAGATTTTAATACACTCAAAATAAGATGTGAAAATGAAAGTTTTCATCTTGCATTTTGTCATCTAATAGGATTTGTAAATTAATCAAAGTGTCACTATTAGGTTTGATTGTAGAATTAATTCTTTTGTTTGTTGCTTACTTTAACTGGTTTGACATATTTGAGACTCATGTTCGTACCCTGCAAATATTTTATAAAACCCAACTAATAAAACACACTAATGAATGAATAAGTCTATTCAAAGCTGCAACACTATAATTTAGGTGCCTATTGACAGACTCAGGCAGGTGTTTTTTTTTCCACTCTCCCTTGCTAGGAGCAGGCTTTGGAAAGATTATTATAGCTATTCTCTGATCGATGCAGAGAGCGCCACGGGCAATCATCCAGCTGTATCTCTTCCCTCGACTTGGCTTTTGCCTCCCCTGACTGCACCCTTTCCTGCTGGCGGACTGCATGTCAGAAGGGTCACGAGGCTAAGAAGGACTGTTATCTATAAATCTGAAGTGGATGAAATCAAGAGACACTATTTCATCATATAAGCAAGGAATATGATCAACATAAATCTGATCCAAAAAAGTCTGTTCATAGCAAAACCCCAGTAGGCTTTAAATCCTATGTATAACATTTTGTTTGTTGCAGCTGAAATGCAGAGTATGAAAAATGTGTTGCTGGCCATCGGGAATCAAAAATGGAACATGTGGAACTTTGGTTCTGGATGACTGAGTATCCTCATTTTCCGAACAGTGCAGACTTTGTGCATCAGCTATTTTTTGATACTCCTTAAAAACCTTATTCTCTTGACATGTAGAGGTGCAAAAAATCATTCATTCAGTATATCAACTCACAACTCTGCAGCAGCAACAATCGCCCACATCTACACATCCACATCTACATCACTCCAAAAAACTGATGAGGTATCAGTCTTTAACAGTAATGTTGCGTTACTGTCATTATGATCAAACTGAAATACCTGCTTGTTCATGCAGCTGATGAATTATGAATTATTTACTTATTGAAATAGAGTTCATGTTGTTTTAATATGCCACAAAGCTGTGTTTAGGCTTATAATAAACTTTATTAATTAAATATTTAAAAAACAATATGGATAATATAAAGTATGTTATTGCAAGGAAACTACCTTTCCTATATATATATATATATATATATATGTTAAAAATTTGGTGACTCATGATTTAAAATACAGCACCACATTATTTAACAGATTGTCATAGACTGACAGAATGTGGAATGCTCTTTTTTCCATTTGCTTCTTAAAGACAGCAGAGCTATTTCTGTACAGCTGGCTCCTGAGCAAAATCTCTAGTAATGTATTTACAATAGCTGGCAAGAAATTCCAAACATTTATACCAACAGGGACCAGCTATAAGGTCAATTGCAAAACATGAAAGTCAAACTGTTTTATTTTGCTTCAGAAATCTATAGCGAGATGCTGCTTCCATCAACCAGTGTTTTTTCATACATTTTATATTACCATGTTGAAACAGTCCTCCCAAGGATGGCATCGGTCCTGTCAGCAAACACTTGTATATTTTACAATAGACAAAGCCATGTAAATATGACAAATAATAACAGTAATTGTATAATTATGTAGAGAGAAAGGAGGGATTCAGGTTTCAGAAGTCAATTTAAGGAAGATGGCTAGATCAAGAAAACATAGGTTAAAGTTTTCTTACCTGGTCTTTTTATTATTATTTACATTTTCAAATATTATCCATCTGCTGCTCTTAAACTAGTAATTTTAGCCCAAACCAAGATACTTGTGTCTAAATCTGAACAAAAATGAGATTGGTTACTTGGACCCTACTGGCTGGCTGGAGCTGTACTGTGTGTAGTTTGCATCTTCGTCTCAGAATACGTCAAAATCTCAGTTTGGTGAGCTTGAATTAGATGCGACTGGTTGTATGTCTTTTTGGGTGCTGACAGGTGACTCTCGGGCCCAAACTTGCTGTGACCATCTAAAGGGTATTCAAAGTAGCCAAAGAATAGTTCAGAACCATTGTATTAGAGTTACAACTTGTACAGTACTTGCTTGATTGCAGAGAAACACAGCAGCACTCATTGGAAATTTCCATCTTTTAAGGGTTTGCAGAAATTGCAGCCGGCCCCCACAGTGTTTTAAACATGCCTGGTTGCACGCAGACAACTAGCTATTGGAACAAATCGATCAAGTGCAGCTGGAACAAATCATACAGCCACTCTGTCTCTAATCTTCCCCTCTTTGCTCTTTCTCTTTCACACAGTCTCCTCTTTGCACCCATTTCCCTTTCTCTTCTTTTTTTATTTATCCCTGACATTACCTCCTCTTCTTGTTTAACCAGTTTCCCATCATCTCCTGTACAACATCCACCTTCTCTTTTTAGAACCCTCACCTGCTTTCTGTATACATTACTTGTGCCCCCTCCTTACTTTACATTAATTCTCATTTCAGTTTAATAGGTTAGATTAAGGAGAAATATATATGAGCATAGAATCTAGGACAAGACCTCTCTGACAGAGTTTCAGTAATAATATGCAGTATCACACTCGTATAGTCCCAGCACCACTGACATTATCCTCTGTTACCCTTTCCATGCTAGTAAAGTCATTGATGGATGTCCCAGCAAACCCCTTTGCGAAACACCTCAACTGTAGCAGATTATCAGAGCATATTAGACATTTAACAGACCTTTGGATTAGTTTCTCTTCATGACAGTAATAGAGATACTGAGTTGTGATGTTTCTCATTACCCATGCTGCAACCACTTTAATACCTCTGTTTATCTTGTCTCACTCCTCACATCCCCCCTTCCCTGCAGAAGACATAATGAATGTCCCGATTGACAGTGTCTGGGCAGTAATTAGTGTAATAGCATAGCTTCACCCTCTGAGAAGGTTATTTCTGTAAGCATGTTATGAAATCAAATCCTTCTCCTGTCTCAACCCTATGTCAACCTGCTAATTCATAAGTATTCAGAACCTTAACCAGCAATTCTGTTTATTTACAACCTAGAAAACTGGTCCCCTTTATCATCAGACAAATACTAGAAGTCAGACCAAGTGAAAAAACATTGTATGATTTTAGGGTGAAATGGATATTGCCTGTTTGAGTATTGGCTCTAGCCATATTTGAATTACGATTTTTGGAAATCCATACTTTGTACTTGTTTATATGGATTATTTCTACAAAGGTTGTGTAGATTAACTATTATAGTTGTGGTCCTAAA
This sequence comes from Anabas testudineus, assembly GCF_900324465.2. Taxonomy (NCBI): domain Eukaryota; kingdom Metazoa; phylum Chordata; class Actinopteri; order Anabantiformes; family Anabantidae; genus Anabas; species Anabas testudineus. Next base: position 4,361,387 of record NC_046621.1, on the reverse strand, counting down.
ATTAGTGTTTAAGTTTCTAGCGTGTTTGTTTTACATACAGTAATTGCCATTCATTTGCTTGCCTCAACTAATTAAACATAAATAAATTGCATATTGTTCGAAATGCACAAGCAGAATGAAGCATATTATCCTGTACCCTCTAATGAATAAATATACTTTTGGCTATATTATGTCTAACAGAAGGGCTAATTATACTGAAAGTTAGATAAGAAGACTGATACCACTCTTATTTCTGTAAAAGAATTATGAAGCTATTGCCAGCAGATGATTGGCTTAGCTTAGCATAAAGAAGGGAAGCAGTGGACAGCTAGCCTGACTCAAAGGTCTAAAAACACCACCAACCAGCAACTTTACCAACTGTTTATGACATGTTACTTAGATACTTTATAGGCACAAAAACTAAATTGTAAACCTGGCCAGGCAACTTTCTTGACCATAAATAAGTGAAATTACCAAAATGTTGAACTTAGAGAGTATGTGTGAAGTTAATAGTACATTAAACAAACATCATGCACATCCAAATTACATTACATTAGCATTAACTTCAGTTAGTACACAAAGAGTGTATCGAGTGTAAACAAATTTCCTCTTTGGGGATAAATAAAGTGTTATTATGCTTTATAATCATCATAAATTCTACAATGTGTACAGTAGAATTTGATCATAAGGAAGAGAACTTGCAAAGCTTTTAAATGGTCTCTTAGGATTTTTGGGATTTATTAACATTACAAGATCTTCTGATCATCTGCACATCAAAATTAAACACGAATATCAGTGCATGATCAATGATAACAGTGTTTTGCAAAAGAGCTGTCATTTTGAAACACGAAGTTCAAATACACCATGGAACATGATGAGATTGGTCTTTTATTATTTTTTTCCACAAACATCAATCATCTGCTGTGTAAATGCCATTTAGTTTTGTAGCCTTGCTACATCGGCTGCACAGAACCTCATCAGAAAAAAACCCCAAAACATCCTAAGGTGAGGATGGTAATATTTAGTAAAGTTGCCAATATGCATGTACGTAAATGCCCCCCCATCCATCCCTTTACAGGTTCCTGTTACAGTATGTGACATGTCATTGTGGATGACCATATTGAGTAGCTATATGTCAAGTGACAAAGGTATTTTAGATGGCTATATAGAGCTCTCTAAATCTTAGACTTTTAATCACTGTTGACAGGTACTTATTTCTTACTAAGAGACAAGATTCACTGCACTTTATCTCTCACAGCTATGTCTGTTAAGCCATTTGTCCCTTGGTTTAACACTGTATCCTATGAGCCTATTTCAGGCAGCAGAGGAGTAGAACACTCAGAAATGACTTGAATGATAATTACCCAGACAAGAACAGAGAGCTTTGAATGTGATCATTGTATTTTCCATTGTTTCATTTGCTCTCATAACATTTTGCATACTGACAAGCCATTTTCCAACAAGAGAGCCAACATGGGATATATGAGCCAGTGCCTAGTTTTCCTCCCCATTAGTTATGACTGATGAATCAATAGTAAAACCAATATCACATAATGAATAAAGTTGTTGTTTCAATGTGTTATAAGCTCCTAGCTTTATACTGAACATTACCTGAACATTTCATACGTCAATCTCAAGGTGAAGCAATTTATTCAACACTCAAGCTTGACAGATGGAGCAATGTAATAACTGATTTGTAATGTTGGGAATGTCTTCTGTTCAATTAGAGTTGGACACATTCTTTATTCAGAACTACAGATGTTGCAGTTTTAGAGTTAATGGACTTTATATCTCTCAGTTAATATCTCTGTTGAAACTATTATTCTGTGTATTTTTCTGATATTACAAGTTTTTCAGGTTATTAGCTCTATCACTGATGTAATTGGATTTTCTGGCACTGGTGTTGCTCACTTAAATTACTTGAAGATTGGTAATAAAAAAATGTTTGGATATTATTGTTATTGTTATTACTATTATTATAGTGTTTAATTCATAACAATAATAATTAGTTAATTCGATTATTCACACTTTCAGCCATGTTACTCTTTTGGCCTTATGAATGACAATCTATGTCAGTTTGTAAAATTAGTTTGCATGGATGGATTGACATTCTGTACATATATATCCTTTGGGGTCCATAACTAAAACTTAGGTTCACTGCAAAATCGCCCAATCATGAGTTGATATTAGTGGTTTTCAGTGAAATGTCTTGACAGCTATTGACTAGAGTGTCATGAAATTGGGTTCATTCATTATTTTACCCTAACAATGAAAAGAAAACATTGAAGCACAAAAAGACAATACTTGTGGCGTTGTCTTTCTGAAAGGCTTAGGATCTTTAAAACAAATGTCTGTGTGTAGTGGAGTCAAACTGTAATGTTTGATTCAATCTAATTTTTATTCATTCAAAGTATAATGGAGTTTTTAACCTTTGCTTAAAAGTCAGTATCACCAATTTTCAACTTTTTTAGCTCGCTTAGTATCTAGACATGAATTTTATTAAACTTCCTTTACTATATTAAAACCTCTCTATGTTTCTGGCTAAACAACTCCTCCAGATGAGAATTTCAGTTCGGGTGATGTAATCTGGAGGTTTAGGTCAACCAGCATTGCAACCTGTTTCCTTTGGTCTTTGTTGACCTGCTCCTCCAGATGTCATATGGAGGAGTTTCTTAGCTAGAAGATATTTTGATAAAACAGAAGTAAGTTTAATACCTTTCATATATGTGTACACTTTAAACAAGGACCCTAAGTAAGTTGAAATTTTTGAAGTCATTTAAGTTACATAATTCATAAGTCATTCATTGTGGTAACAAAATCAAGACGAACAAAAAAAGGCCAAAAACAAAAATAACAACTCCTATTTTATACCTACATCTTATGCAAAGGCCCAAGTGCTTTGATAAGGAATCTTGAGCAAATGGAACCTTTATAACAAAGTGAATAAAGAAAATACTGAGGTCATAATCATTACATATGATTTGAAATGCAGATTTCTGCATTTCCACCTGAATCCTAATAAGCTAAACCAATCAAAACATGCATCCTCCCTCCCCCATCAGAATCTTAAGTAATCTGTCAAATGTGCCTACAAGCCATATGCTCACATAATTAGATCTAGAGTCTGATTTGACTTGGGCGGTTCTAACTGGTCCCTCTTTATCATTGGCTTTGGGACAGAGCGTCAGGTTCATACTGGGTTATAGCTAGACTCTCCCTGGTCTCAGAAGAGTTCCTCTCAGTGAGTGAACTGCTGAGTGATGAATAAAAGTGCCAGCATGATTCGCAGTCAGGGCTGTTTTCATGGCTCAGATGAAAACGATAAGGTCGAGCAGCTTTGAGAAAATCTCATCATTAGTCCTCTCACAGGCCAGGATTTAATTATCTACACATCCAAATCGTCCACTTCCCTCTTCTCAGCAGATTATTCTCCTCCTGGAGGATCATAACCATGATGCCTTTCGCCTCTTTACTCGCCTGCATGGTAAAAGAGCAAAAATAAGGATGTCCTCTTTGTGTTTGTGTGTATAGCTCCCAGCATACTCGTCTTGTTTAATTTTCCTTGATAGGGGGATGGTTGAATTGGTTTGGTGATGAATAGGTGTGTGCAGCTTGCGTGTCTGTACATGTGCTTGTCGTGCATGCACAAGAGTGTTGGGAAGCTCTAGAAATAGATTCATGTAAAATTAATCTTAAGACAGAATATTGACCCAGATGTAGTGGAATCTCATAGGTGCAGTGCCTAACTACATCAAATGGATCCCATGACAAAGACGGAGTGCAACCGTGACAAGAGGAGCTAAACAAGGCTTGCTGATTAAGAGCAAAAAGGAGGACAAACAGAGGGAAGGAGGTGAAATATCAGTGGAGTGCTGAGGAGAGAAGAAGAAAGTGAAGGCAGAGAGGAGAGCTTATACCTCCTCAGAGAACATTGTAATGCAGCTGGTTTATGTCTTAATGTTGATCACACTGACTCTGGAGGGACCTCATTAGCTGAAGGCAGAGAATTGTGTTCAGACATCTATTGCCTTGCAGGGAAATATACTGTAATAACATAAGCTCATTGTAACTACAAATACTAAGTTGACTAGACCACTTGTCTACCATTGAAGTAATTACTAGAGTGGGAGTGAGAGTGGAGGTTCATTTTTGGTTCTAGCTTGATAACTATGCACAGACTTGTCACTTCTAGTGGCTCCTATCCAGATAAACTCCAGATGTTTTAAATCACTTTCAATTATCTATCTATATCTATGTATATTAACACTGATCAGAATACCAATCTGAATGGTTTTCACATGCAAATCACCCTCAACTTTACTCACAGCCAGAAGATGGTAAAGCATTTTAGTAAATGCCAAAAATGCCCCAAAGTACTGTTGGAAAAGGGCAACATTGATTATACTAAGAAAAGTTTTCAACTAAGAATTGTCAACTTGTGACTTATGTAACTTGCAATTGAGATGGACGATTTGGAGAAAACAGATGATTTTTTCCATTTTCCAAGCTGTCTGCCTGTCTTCACATTTTTTCCTTATTGGCCAACATTTCTGACACTTTTTTTTTGTACAACTCAAATTTTGAATGCACATTCATCATGTTCATATTTATATCCAAGTCATTCTTGTTCTAGCTGGTCTCTCAAAGCATATGAACATAGTCCTACAATATGACTGACTGGTCATAAAAGTGGCAGTATAATTAAAAACATAGAACTTACTGTATATTTTTACAAACTGATTAGCTTTCTAAGAAGGATAATGAGGCATAGTGTTTAATTTCCATTTGAAATAAGCATATCTTATTAGTCTGCCATGCACTCAACATAAAGTTTTACAAAAGTTGAAAAATTTGCAGCAGTACATCCAGACTCCTCTGTATGGACTGTGTCAGTTTCAGGCTCATTATCAGGTCACTGCGGAAGATAGACCATATTTGAGTGACAGTTAATAACTACAAATGAATTATTTCAGTTTGTACATGCATACTTTTTGAACATTTTGAGCATATTTTAACAGTACTGTGATAATACTGAGACAGACATCACAGACATCACACAAAAGAAAAACAAAACTGATATTTGCAAATAGCTGTGAAGGTCAAATCCATTTTCATTTGAAAATGTAGTGCAATAGAACAATAGTAAGTTAGATGATAGTCTTTGAGTCATAGTCATTCATCTCACAGCCTCAAGATGACTTCTCAGCATATCCCTGATCTCCATTTGGATCACAATCCGCCAGTGAGTCGCTCTGCTGCTCATCACTGATTGTCTGATGGCGGGACATGTGGTCTACGAGACAAGCCATCATGTCGCTCGGCTTCTCCTGAAATGAGGTCAGATAAGTAATAGAAACTTGGAGGAAATAGGTGTGTCAGGCTTTGATGTCACAATCTCTGTTGGCAATCAGCCTGCAATCAGACATGGTTGTCTGCGTGTTGTGTGACTGTGTGAATGTATATATCCAGGATTGTAAGAGTTTGTCATTTGCTGTACATTCCTATACACTGTGTCCACTTTTATAAAGATTACTTTTAACATGAACTGAAGTCTGAAGAGAATAATTCTGGTTTATTACAATTTAGATTATTAATTCATATAACAATAATGTTAAAATTAACAATAATCCTGTAATAATAATTGATACCTTTAATAATTCCCTTGGCGAAATTCTTTGTGAACGGGTGGACAGGTTGCCCCCTTGAGGTGCTAAGGATTCAGGGTTCAGTGTCTTGTCCAGACAGGACACTTCCACATCTGGCCTTAGAAACAGAGGCACTATATTGCTCACTTTGCTGGATTCTCCCCCTGTTGGTGCAATTTGGTAATTACAATGTAAACATGGCACTCAAATCCATTACCAGAGAGATATTCTGAAGGTTGTCTCAGGGTGGCTGTGGATGCAAACACTAGTCAAGGTCAGACAAAAATACAGATTCACTATTGTACTACTCATGATGGGAACCTATAAGCTGCCTAACAAAGACATGCACACAGATGTGTTTTCTCATGACCCACAACTCACTGCACCATCCAATTTCAGCCTTTATCACAGCGTGATGAAGGAGAGGATCAAAGACGCAAACGTAGCTAACCTTGTGCAGGGTCATAACAAATACACACAGCGTCTCAGAAGATGCTCGCTGTTTAATCTGATGTATTTGGTCCAGGTCATGTGAAGTCAAGCGTAGATTCTCTGATTTGTAATGGAGGCTACAGCATTGGACTTTTCACAGCTCAATGTGACCTGCTGCACAGTAAATATTTATTGAGCACTGTCACACTTCATTTACCTCCTTGTCTACCTTTAGTGCATTTAATCGGGTAAAAGTAAAAACTGGAAACTTGACAGATTAATGCGGGTGATTTGGGAACAAACCCATCTTTCCATGCTGTCAGTGACCAGAATTTAGAGGAGAATGTCCGGATAAATCATTGGCGTTTAATTTGTTAAAACTCTGGAAAAGCCTCAATTGCCAAAGTAGTCACTACCTCTAAAACAAAATGGCTCTTAATGGAGATAACCCATGATGTTGGGTGATGATCACAAACACCCATGAGGATCGGTACCTAAAACACTTAGGCTCATTAGTAATTGCTGCATTGCCTCTCTCCCTTTCTCACTTCTGACTCCCTCTGTAACCTTTCCAACCTGCCAGTCTCATTCATTTTTTTTTCCTGTTTTGCCTATTCCTGGCTGATCGCTGGATCAGATCTCAGCCAAAAACATCTGGTCTTCATCATTAGCTTCTGAGATCCGCCATATCTTGTGGTACACATCCACTCATTGTTTATCTTGAATGGTCAACTCTTCCCTTATATCAGCTAGGGTTACTGTGACCCCAGTTTCACATTGATTTTGTCCATGGCTCTCTCCCAAAACAGTTACACGAACCTAATGAGATGCATCCTGTTCCAGAAACCAATTCCACACACACAAAGGCCTAAATATAACAGTGTGAGTGTGCATAACTACTGCAGTTTACAATATCTTCTTTAATCTAAAACGTGCAATATCTCTATAAAATTAACCACTACAAAAACAGAAGGGGAATCTTAATGGTGTACTTTGTCTTTTAATAAGTGGATTATTATTGATTATCGGCACAAATTGGTAATGAAATCATGATCTTTCATCTTTTTATTGAATGCCCTGGGACATGAAATATTGCTTTGTCACAGTTGTTGACATAAAGTATAATAAAGGATGATTTTGTGTATTTTCCTGTGTAAAGAAAGGCAGAATTTATGTATTTCTGGTAATGGATTTTAGTGCTGTGTTTACATTGTAATTACCAAATTACGCCATCAGGGGAAGGATCAAGTCAGCGATATACAGTAGTGCCTCTGTTTCCAAAGAAACGCAAATAATGTCTCCTATCTCTGCTTTTCCTGTATAAATAAGAAATATTAATTGTTGACATACTGTACAAAGTGATGGTGAAAAAGTTATACATTATGTCACTAAATGCCAACTAGAATCATATGTTATCCAACCTCTAATGAGAATGGAGGTGTGGTTTACAGATACATTGGCTTCCAAAAACACCCAAACAGTGTCAGTGTGGTATTCACAAGTAGGACCATTTATAGACGAATAATCTAAAAATGGAGACAAGTTGTACCTTCTCTCCACAGAATATCACTTAAAAAGCACAACCCAGAATGCTCCATCCGGTGAAAAAGAATAGCAATAGCAATAGCATGACGGAAATTTGCCTGTCACTCCACAACTCCACCTCCACAAGAAAATGTCTTAATAACACATGAAATGACAGAATTATTTGGGCAGAATCCAAAACACTGTGTATGGCATAAAAAAAGATCATCATCCCAACAGGGAGGGTTTATTCAGGGAGTATTATGATCTGAGGCCTGCTTTGCTGTCTCTTTGACTTGCCAGCTTGTCATCATGTACGGGGAAATGAACCCTAACCCTAACCCTAACCCTAACCTTAAACAACAAAGTAAATCTACTAAATAGGCAGAACATCTAGACCTAAACTTAAGTCTTTGGTTCTATTCAAATCACAGAGGGGCCATATTGTTCAGAGTGTGGAATTTGGCTCCTAAAAAGACTTGGCAGATTGCGATGTAAATGGTAAATGGTCTGCACTTTTACACAGCGTCTCATTTACTCATTCAAACACACAAGCACGCACACACACACACAAGATGGCAGAGCTGCCATGCAGCTGACCTGACTCAACAGGGGCAACTTGATGTTCAGTATCTTGCCCAAGGACACTTGAAGCCTGTAATCAAACCACCGATCCCATTATTGGTAGATGACTGCTCTACCTCCTGATCCACTGCTGATGTGATGAAGCTTTATAAGAAAATTCACATATGAGCCTTAAGCCTGAGAAGTACTTCTTCTTTTTGCATAAACACTACCTCAACCAGCAACATTTACTTTATTATTGTAAATCACTGTTTTTAGAATTGGTCAATCAAACACATTTCCTTTAACATTTGCCTATTGTCTCAGCACTGTTGGCTCCCTCTTGATAAAGACACTAATGTGTGTGTATTTTCCAGAAATGCACAAAATGTTTATTATCTTTTAGCCATGCACAGTAGTGGGAACTTACACCAAGGCCAACTCTCACACTTGAAAAAGATGCAACTTCAGTGAAGAAAATAAAACAGAATTTGACACCTCTGCTGTAAGGTGTGACCACAAGAGGTGTGTAAAAATGTGAGTTTCACTCTGAGTTGTGAAAATATGTGTCTATACAAGGATGAGTCACTGTGAAGGAGACAGACAGAGAAGAAAAGAAAAAGAGCAAATAGACGCTAAGAGGTTTTGTGTTTGTCTTGAAATGTGTCAGATTAGCTGCTGAACAAACTCCACCAGGGCTTTGACTTGGACATTTCTGTAATACATCATATACACTCATGGTGAAAATCAGTCAGGATGGTATAACAAATACTTTAAAGGAACATCAACTTCAAGTTGTCATTGAGGAGTTCCTGAGTCACTGCCATCCCATTGAATGTGTTCTATTCAATAATGCTGTATAAGTATCTTAAACAGCGTATTGCTTCATTCATTGTGTCATTCCTTCAACCAGGAGAAGCTGCTTAAAGCTAGCACTACTTTTGTTGAGTGCCCCTCTCACAATACTGACAGCCAGCACACACATCATCTTAAATTAGTATAAACATCTGATATACTGCATAGTTTATTTTGCTTGTTTTGTGTTTTGAAGACTGTAAATGCATTATGTGCGAGCCCATAACAAAGGGTCAAAGTTGAAATCATACAATGTTGTTAATCTTTATATTCCTATGGCAGCATTATATATGAACTATTTAAGTCCACATTTCTTCTAATCTGTATTTGAAATAGGAAAAATATTAAATATAAAATATAAAAAAAACAGCCCATTTACATTGACCAGCAATAGCTAATGTTAGCTTAGCTCCAGTTACTTACTGAATATCGTCTGCCAGAGAAATTCCATTCTTGAGATCTCAAGATTTACCAATGTTGGAAAAACTTTGCGTGACTCGCTGGTGTTGCCTGAGAAATGACATGTAAATAGGAGAAATTATGTTGTACAGGTTAGTTCCAAAAGATACTGCAGATAAATGACCAAAGTAGACCCCAAAAAGACCCAGAAAAGAAACGACCAAAACCACAAACCAAACTACAAAAGTACAAAATTTCACACCACAGAGATTCATGCAATTGGAAAACAAAACAGCACTCCAGCATGCATCACTTTAAGCAGCAGGGGAGAAGAAAGACAAATACCATTTATATTTCGGCATCTTAGCTGTCACATATTTGCCATCTTTTGTTAGTTTCGGCTTCTATAAATTACATGATGTAATTATGTTTGTGAATCCATCTCTCTGCGGGTAAAAATCAAAGACACATCTCAGCAAGAGGGAGTAAGAAGCAATTAGACACAAGTATAAAATAAGAGTATAAAAAGCAGCAGCAGTTCTGTTTAGCAGCACCTGCGTTCACTCTGCTCTTCACATTTAATCAAGTATCTTTTTGCATAATTCATGTTTAATTTGTGCCTGATTTGATTAGGTTCTGTAAAATCATCTGATACTGTAAACATATTAAAGTAATTATAGTTTTAATTTATGTGCATAATAATATAATAGCACAACTATGCTATGTAAACATGTGTCCTTTTCAGTAATTAAACAGAGGAACAAATGGCTAAACTGCAGAGTTCCGTTTTCAATTGTTACTACCTCATTAATGTGTTTAATATTTTAATTGTTCTCGTCCAATAACAGCTGGAATAGGCTTCAGCACTCCTGCAACACCTAAGATGAAAATTGGATAAAGTATGATTTACACTAAAGGTATCTTTGCACATGAAAAAGTGCAAAGATACCTTTAGTAAGTAATGAGTTGGGGAAAACATTATTTTTGTCACATTACTGCTACTACAGCTGACTAATGTAGAATTCACTCAGTATTCTTGGTTCGGTATCAAAGTCCCTTTTGGTCCATCACAAATAAAGTAGTAGTTGTCCAGTGGAAATGTTAAATGTCTAGTAAGCTGGATAATGGTATTTTAAAGCCCTTAGTGTCCAAAGTGTCATCATTTGCAACTAGATTCATATTTCTCAGAATCATAGCTTGTTCAAAGCCCCACACAAGCATAGTAAATATATTTTAGATGAATGTGCCTTACAATTTCTGAGGATGTTATTAAATTAAATGTCCACTCCAACCAAACTCCCAATACAGACATCATAGAAAAAGGTTTCTCTACAAATTTGACCTAAAAATCATCAGATTTTAAATTCCAAATTGTTAAAAGAAGGTTTTAAATCCCAGATATGCAGCATCTTCTGATTGCCAATTCTAACTTCTCCACCAGATAGCTCCTCTGCCATGCTCACCTGTCATTCATTGCTTATCACTTACTGTACAGTGAATCTGGCCTGACCTGCAAGCCGCAAGAGCAGATGTTCATCATTATCACATCATAAGCCAGTGCATTTATCCACTTAAAACACTTCCATATATCAATATTTATTCTAATATCTTTCGCAGTCTATTTAGTATGGTTGCACCACCTACGTCTGTTAGTCTACACCACTTCTACTTTGTCATATTTATCTTAATGTTCCTAAGTAAAGTTGGGTATCATGATCTTTTTCAGTCTGGTGCCTGTGTTTGGCTTCTGCACTCACTTTCACTGACAGTATGTCGAGTGTGTGAGCTGCAGTTTCGAGCTGCCTTCTTTGATTTGTGCCTCCACTCGATCCTTCACAGTTGTCATGGCAGAGCAGCTAGACGAGTCTCTTGAGTGCAGCAAGAAAGAAAACAGAACAGTCGCCCAGAGAACAGGGTTCAACTAGGTTAATCAGCTAGTAGTTTTTCCTCAGCAGACATTTTGACGTGTCATAGCAGGGAAACCCCTGGCGTTATTAATAGCTTTAATTATTGTTGCATTCAATTAATGTTTACAAGTTCCACAGTTATCGTGTTGTATAAACTGGCATGGCTTCCTAGAACTTCTCCTCTTAATTGTTTTGCTTGAATGGCAGTGGATGCTCCTAATAAATGATTTTACTGATGAGGTCTGATAGCGCTGTGAAGATGTTATGGTATATCTTATCAAATAAGAGCCTTGTTTGGTGTAAATAAACCTGCATTAATATAAAGGATTGTGAAACGTTATTACACAAATTAAGATCAAACATATGCCAACACCTAATGTGGAATGATTAAATCTAAGGATTAGAATTTATGAGGAAATATTTCAGGGGCAGAAGGCAAATGTTTAATGCTTATTTTTCCTCTGCCCTGCCATTATATTAAAATGTCTGTGATGTGTAAAGCAATCAATTGGATACAGTAAGACAGTGGCTTATTGATTATCTATCATCTGAATATTGACATAATTTAAGTGTAAGCATCCAAACTATCGTAACAGCCAGTGTCCAAAGACTAAGTAAGTCTTTATGCTTGACATCACTAACACGTGGTCACCAGGTTGTGACCTGACATAACTCAACTCTCCACATCAGAGACCAAACCTCCTGACCTAACCATTAATATTCATCTCCTTCTCAGCAGTTCAGTTACAAACACCACCTTAGTCAAGTAAACAAAAAGTGTTTTTATTGTATCTATATAAAATCATTTACATGTCAGCATTGCCTGCGCCATTTATCAACCTGAACTACAGTAAATGATTCAAACACAGTCTCAGTTTAATATTTCTGTGCTTTATCTCCCTTGCTCTTATGAAAAATTCATCTGCATGGCTGATGCTGGAGGGAGAAATAGAAGAAGCATGGACAGCGTCAGAGACATCATTTTTAGTTATGCTTGCGTGCATGTTGTAACTACAGAATGTGTTTCAAATTTAATTACCCTTTGCAAAAAATAAAACGTCTATGTGCATGTGTATATATACATATATATATATATATATATATATATAAGAGAAAAGAGTTTAAAGAGGGGATTAAAATGTACTCCTTTCTTATATGCATGTGTTCACTGTCCATTTTACAAAGGCTGAATGGGTTTGACTGTTATGTAAACCATGTAAAATACTGTAGGTTTAAGAAGTGGAGGAGGGCCAAGAGGTTATACCACATACACGTAAGATAAATCTTTCACCTCCTTTATGCTTGTTCTTTTTATATCATGTAAAAAATAATGCATTTTTAGATTGGTTACCCTAGTTTCAACAATGATTACCAGCAGCATTACAATGCATACTAACACCTACAATCTTCCTTTGTAGAGACCTGATACTCAAATTTATATTTAAAAAAAAAAGTACTATGTAAGATGTAAGTTTATTTACGCAATCATTTCAGTAAGAACCTTTGGAATTGGTGCATGTTTTTACTTTTCTAGTATTGTTCTGTCTTTGATTGTTGGTTCCTGCTTTTTACAAAAATGATCTGTAAACACAACTTTTTTAATCACAACATTCAGAGGAGTTGCTGAACTTTTTTTAATTGCTGATAAATGCTGAGAAGTGAAATTCAGGGGAAGTTTGCAAAATTAATTTTGACAGTTGGACTATAAGTATATTAAGACTGGACACATTTTTATAAATGATTACTGGAAGTATTAAATTTAAACTATAAATGTGAAGAGTACGTGTCTCGTCCATCCCAAGTAATAGTTTCACCTTTCAGTATAGAGGAGGCTAATTTTCTTCAGACAAGACATTAAGACATTTATCATGTATACTGTAATTTATTTAAGATTGGCATTTGTATACCAACATTTAACAAACACATTATGACATTTGATCATCTCCTTTTCCTTTTTTCTTATTTTTTTCCTCCCTGCTCCAGTTACTACACACTTGCTTTCTGTGATATGCAGAGCCATGACAGGTATCAAAGCAGAGTACCTTGTCTGAACATGACTATATAGGAAACGTGTCTGATTCAAGTCAGTAAAGTGGGTCTGGGATTTGCTGATCTGTCACTCTTCTCTGAATTCAGAACGTGTCTGACTTGTACCTTTTCCTGCACAGTGCCTCTATAACTCACTAAAGGAAGTGACAGTTACAAAAAATTGCAAGACTACAAGCTAAAATCTAGGCTAACATACATCTACCACAGCCAAACTTTTGGGGTTTTTTTAACCATTTCATTTAACCAGGGAGATCCTATTGTCAACCTTTTTTTTTTAGGATGACCTGGCCAAGACACTGGACCAATTTCTGATATGTCAGTTTTTATGTCAGTTTAATTTATGTGTTAACTAATTCTAGTGGGCAGAGCAGAAAACTAACATACACACAATACTTCAACACAGTAATATAATAGATAGTGGGAGGCACAATATTATACATAACATTGCAATGATATATGTTCCTTAGTATTAAATTGATTTATTTTATTTTGTTTGTTTTCATTACCTAGTACTTTGTAACATCACCAGTAGCACAGATTAGTTGTCCTTCGCCTCTACAAGCGTTCTCTTTGTCCTATTTTGTTCCATGCAGATTGGATGAGCCAACTTAGCGAGCTGTGATCTTCACTGAGATCACAGATTTAAGTCCAAGCTTTGGCGGGACCACTCAAGGACATTGAGTTTTTTTTGTTTTGTTTCGTTTTTTTTTTTTTATATAATTTATTTATTTATTTTCATTTGGAAGCCATTCCAGCATTGTCTGTGCTTGTGTGCTCTGGAACAGATTTTCAAATAGTTTATTGGATTTGGCCCAGTTCCTTGTTTCCTTTAATCCCACTACTCTCCTAGTCCCTGCTGCTGAGAAGTATCCTCTTTAACAACACAGTCCAACTCCCTGTAGTGATAGGCGTTTGTTTGCTTCTCACCATAGAGTTATGTCATATTTTTGTCTTTTGCATGCCCTCCCACCTCTAGAGAGCAACTCTGAAACATGGAGGTTTGTCAAGACTTTTCCTGTGCTGTGTTTGACCAGCTCTACTATGCAGAGATGGAGCTTGCTGTGCTCCTGACACTCTTGATCCTCTAGCAAAGTTTAATGTCAGTGCTTAGATTCATGTAGTACATCATATAATCTAAGAGCTCAGGATGGCGTTCTTTGGACTGACAAGTCTTAGCTTTTGGCCTTAAATTCAGCATGAGCACATGAGGCTTTGATGGATAGCTGTGAACATGTTCTAGACCATGTTCATTCAAGTAAAGTCAATTTACTGTACTCAATAATGAGTGAGCACAAGGTCATCCGTGTGGGCGTTAAAAGGTAAATCTCTGACTATGCACTGGTGTACAGGATGGATCTAGCGATTCTCCTTCGGTTCTCCTTTTATGAATTTTTTGCAATTCTCACATTCTCATACAGGAATTTTACGAAGTATGTGATTGACACACTATGATATGTATGAGAGAGAGATATATATAGAAAGGGAGTGTGTGGTGATTGTGGAATGAAAGCCTCCAAGGCAGCACCGCTTGCAGTTTCTTGAACTTCAAACAATCTTGGCATATCTTTGATGCATGTTTGAGGTCACTGCTAGGAGAGGAATCCTCTACTACACAACTTTAAAACATGAGAGTTGGTATTCCTCAGCAGAGGACAGCAAACTTGTCTTTCTCAAATATGTAGTTGATGCTTTGCAAGTCGGTGTTGCAAAAAAATCATGTTTTACTGTAGATTTTATTTAGTTTATTCACTTTTTAACCTCTTTTTGTGAGCCATAAAATTCACTTTTATTTTTACACACTAGTAGAACATCACCACAAGAGCCTTATGTAAAAAAAACAAATAAAAAATCATTTTCTATAGACAGGCAGGCACCCTAAAACTGATGGCATCCTTAATATAAGGGCAAATGGATTGTGTATCCAGCTGTGTTGCTGAGCACAAGAGCTGACTCCTTAGGTTTATTATTATTATATGATATTCTTATATCTCTGCGCTTTGTTGAGTAACTCACACAAACTGTCAAAGAATTAATAATTGTTCTGAGCAACTCTTTTGTCCCACAGCTCCACAGCTCAAGCTTTCTTACTGTGGCTTCTGTCTTACTGTTGACATGATACATGGCCACTGCTTTTCCTTGGAGGGATTGCTTGACCCACGTTCTTAATGTATTTCAACATTATTCATATCTGACAAGCAAGCTAATTTGACAAGTTCATGTCTGACGACTCATTAAACTAAGAGAGGGCATAGAAGCTGCTTGCTCATAATCTGCTCACTAGCTGCTGCAGCCATGTCATGAATATGGCACTTTACGGTGTTATCAGGTAAATAAATCCCATTAAGTAGTTTCACTGCTTTCTTACCGTTTATCACTCTAAACATCTCTTTAGCAGCAGGTCATCAAATCTTCCCAGATGGTGAGTGGCTGCCAGCTTTTGCCATTAGCTTTGCAACTTGGTGGGATACCTCCATTGCCTTGGAGTTTTTTCCTCACACTAGGCATAAGTGGATTTACACCTTAGTATTTACACCTTTGCTCTGATCCAAATAACTCTAGGCGTTTGTATACTTTACGATGCATTTTTCCCTCTGTTGTTTTTTCTTTCATTTCTTTATGTTGTTGACTATGTTGTTGCTACTGTTTCTGTGTTATGTGAGATAATTGACTAATGTACTGTACCTTATTTGTCAACTTTTGTTTTGGTTGATTCAAAAAATATAAAATATTCCCTATATGCCATCTGGAAGAGATCGGAGATAACTGAATAACAATATTAAAGATAACATATAGCAGCTGCATACTTTTTATCACTATTGCCGCTGTTCTATCCCACGAGGACTAGTCTGTTTGTAATTTACACAAGAAAGAGATGTGTGATCAAAGGAAATAACTAAAAAATAACTCTAGGTTTTCTCACTTCTTTTCTATTTGAAAAGACACTACCAGGCATTGAAAATGTTGCTTTTTTGGGATAAGGTGACATGTCTGAGGATAGCATCACACCTTTAAGGTGAGCCTATCAGCTCCTTGGAACAGCATCCCTAACAGACTGGCTCCCCTGGGGGATGCTGCTCCACAGTCTCAGGGTTGGAAGTGTGAGTCATACTCTTCCTGAGATATCACTGGTGCAGCACCCAGAAAAATCTGCCAGAATAGGACCAGGTGCATATTTAGAAAGCGGAATAAAACCTGTCACACGAGGGAACAGGAAAAGTACATTTAAAATGGGGGTTTGACAAGACAGAAAAATATTGGTCTAGTAACAGACTGACCAGCGACATAATACATCCATCTGTCCTTCCATTCATTATCTACACTGCTTAGTGAGCCATATCATACTTTCCATGATAATTTCATGTCACTATATTAACAAAATAACGACACGATGACACATTTACTTTCCAGAGAACTCACAACAATGAAGTCCAATGTCTAAGAGCATTAGAGAGCCTCCAATGACAGAGAGCTAATTACAGAGCGATGATGCCTCGGGCGTAAATCAAAGCTTGAAAAGAAAATGTAACTACATCTACAGTAAACAAGTTACGTTCCACCACTAATTTATTTAATTGAGTTTGTGCTGAAACTTAGAAAGTAGTGTTTTCTTTCAATGTACAGTTACAATCTTTGAGCCATGCTTCTGCAATAAGATTAGAGTTGATTTAATGTATACGTGGATTTTCGGTAACCAGGTTTCTTAAGTACATGTAAACCCTGTTTACTGACTACTTGAAAAAATGCTTTCTTCAAGAAACCTGGTTACGGAAGTGCATGTAAACACATGCAAAGACAATAGCTCACTGGAGGACAAGGATAGAAAAGGCTCCTTATTTCGTTTGCACTAATAAATGCTGCTGTGTGCAAGCGTCAGTTTACTAGCTCACTTGGTAGAGCGTAGACTTAACATGCAGGGGCCATCCAATAGCATAAATGCCCTTTAACCCTATAAGGCCAATTGTATCATATTTGATACACAAAAATCTTTTGATTAAATAATTATCATAAACTTCTGATGTAACATAAAAAACAAACATTAAAAATGAAAAATCTCACATTTTGAAATAATGTCTTAAAATGTTTTTTCAACAAAGTGTGCAATACACACTCCATTTAAAAATATAGGATGTTGTAAGTACTATTTATTGGACTGGGCTTTATGACTGCTGACAATCTTACTAACACTCCGAACATGGTGGGAAATGTATGTGAAAGGAGCAGAGTGGACCTACAGTTTTCTGACAATGTTATGGAATTAGTGAATATGCGAGCCTCTTTCTGTGAAAATATATTTGTTGCTTATCCATATAATATCCATATTAGTACAATTTGAGAAGAGGAAAAGGGGAAAATAAATATTTTTGCCTTCACGTACAAAGAGAAGTCCGCAGGAGATGTGTGTATGTAGTATAAGAAACGCATGTTGAGTTAAGGTTTACATTATGCACCAAGTGTTTACCTATAAAAAACACCAAAATCAATGTGTTAGTCCATAAAACATCCATGTGTCCAAAGTGCTAGACAGCATACTTTTATTTTCCCAGTACAGAAATGAATGAGTAGATGGTGCAGTTGGAATGTATGGGATTATCTTCAGTAGCACATTATTTAGGACCGTGTTCCAGTAACCAGTTCCATTTTTGATAAGGTTTCAAGCAGATGAAACCTGAAAACCTAGTATCCAAACAAATTCCTTATCAAATCTTGCATTTCCTGTTTAATCTCTCTTTGACTCTACAGACTTTTTCAAAGAAAACATACACCAACATGTTAAAGTAAAGACTTGTGGTATTTTTATTAACTTAGCATGCCGCCAGTGTTGTGCCATATCATCAACCTATCACATTCTGTGACATTTAGCAGTGCAGTGAGTGCATCTTCAGGTGGTGTTAACATCAGTGATATATTTAACAGTGAATGATTAAGTGCAATGAATATTCATTGCACTGTGTTGTTTGTACTTGTGCAGCTGCAGCACAGCCCAACAGAAGAGCCAGAGTGGACTTTTTGTCTCTCAAATATTGCTCTATTTGTATTCATAGCAGTTGTCACTGTGGTAGACCAGTTTCAAATGTCATATTTGGCACCCAGTTTTTGTCTAGTTTTGGTTTAAAGTGTTTCCACGTTAACTGTGGTGATAAAAGGGGAAGGGAGGCCAATTAAAGTCAAATTATTACTGGTATTTTACAATATTTATCCAACCAACAGGTACCAACAGGGTCCAGCCTTAGAATAAACCTTCCAGGCTGCATAGAGCACTTACTGCAAGTATTATCTTCATAAACGAGTAAACATTAATTTACTGCCACCGATCAAATAAATTATAATCACACAGCTAAGCCCTGAACTCAACCTCTACACTATTTGTTGTGTGCAAGGAAGATTAGTTTGTCCACCACTTTCCGTCTTGTTCACCATGTTTCAGTCTTTGAAAAAATATCCAAAATGGTTTCACATCATTAACATCAATATGCAAAGGGAGCGTTTAAGGTAGCGGTTTTGCTTCCAACATGCAAGTGGGACAGACTTTTGTTATTATCTCTTGTTATGTCTCTCATTTCTCCATTTCTGTTCCTTGCCATTTCTAATAACATATTTCAAACTCCGCTTTTGTGTCATTGTGGTTTAAAGCGTTGCCATGTTCACTGCCATGAGTGACAGGGATGTTGGCCTTGCAAGCTGAGAATGTTGAATTTTTACTGATACAAAAAAAAAAGAATATGCGAATATCAAAATTGAAAACTGAATGCCTATTTGCTGAACAAGTATTCAGATATTTGGGTCCAGCCGTAGGATTCTGATTGAATTCTTGAGATAAATAGACAGTTGTTGCAGTAATGTGTGTTTGAGTGAAAAATAATTCTCAATATGTTTTGCTTTGTCTTCTTATATCAATAAATTACTTCCTCTCACATTGTATTTTGGTATGATCATTGACTCTAGTGTTTCTGTTATCTGGAAAATTTTATATTTGCTGTTGCAACATCACAGTAATGGAAGCAGTTTAAAACTCTGCAGCTTGTGGGACTGGCTCCTCTAAGATGCTGCTCGTTCAAGTGCAGATAGTGTTCGTGTTGGGTTACCACAGCTCATATAAAAAGGGCTAAAATGCTGAGGCCTTTTGGAGGGTGGCAGCACTATGGTCCAACAGAGAGAGAGAGGGAGAGGAGTGGATGCAACGAGCAGCGCCTGGCACGTAGACAGTGGGACAGATGGCAATGAGGGTCCATATGTGGTGGAGAATGTGTCCAAGCTTTCTGCTGGCGTTGTGTATCTACGTGAACGCATACATGTGCCTTACTGATTGTGTATGTGTGAATCTACATGGTTTAGTGTACCATATGTGAATCTAAGGATTGTGTATGTTGTGTAATTAGAAGTAAGTGCAGACAGATGAATATGTGTGTCTGTCCCTGTGTGAAGGGAATACACAAATTTTTGGGCAATTCACTACCATTACTGCCACCATGGGTCAAACTGACCCTCAGCAGGAATGGTTTGTCTGCAGGAGAAGGGCCAAGAACACAGCCTTTCTAACGTCAATCGTCAGCAGTAGTACATTACCACACGTGGTCCACCAACATGACACATCACACAAACAAACACAGATATTAAAGAAAGATAAGAGCATGGCCCTGTAGGACCAGTGTAGCCTGCAAACTAATATGTAGAAGGCTGAAGACTAACACGAAACTTGATTTTTGGATCTTCATCAAGGTTTGTCATGAGTTGGAGAGGGTATCAAGAAATATTTATCAAACAGCCTCCCTCTAATGCTGTTAAGAAACATGAAAATTGCCTGTTTCAGGTATGAGCAACCACTACCATAGCAATAATTTATTTAATTAATAATTTATTTTCATCCCCTTGGTGTGTGCCTCCAAAATTTTTCTCTGTCTACTCACTGAATCTAATCCTGGGATCAGCACCAGCTGCAGTATTAGAAAGAGGAATGTGGACTTCATGCGAATTAGGTCTGGTACATGACAAACAAGCATGGACAGTCAGGGCTCCCAGACTCTCATGATCATGTCTGATGCAGTCATTTAGGATAAACAGAAGCTCAGGGACAAATGAGCTTACTCCCTTTCCTGAAAGGAGCTTTGAAATCAGTGCATAATGAAATGTATAATTTATTTATTCTGAGATGCTGGAGGGCCATATGAAATAAACATGAGTGAGAGAGAGTAAGAGAAAAAGCTAAAGAGAGTGAGATGGATAGAGATGGAGAGGGAGAGAGCGGAGCGGTGGGATGTGTGATGCTGTGAGGAAGGAAGTGAAAGCAAATGAGAGAGGAAAAGTACAAAACACAGAAAAGAAATACTCCCTCCACGTGTCTCAAAAAACAGATGTAGGACGTCTTCAGAATTCAGTCACTGTGATAATGTCTGTACGTTTTTCCTGTAGTTACTGTAGTTATTTCCAGTGAGTAAATTAGTGACAGTCAAGTCCCCTAACCCTCTGTGTTTGTATGAAGCAGGGATGATGTCAGCAAACTATAAACATTAGCCCAGTGACATCAGTATTTAACATTTAGAGCAATGTGAAACCAAATGTTCGTGTAGGGAGGAGGACGGGTGTTGACCAGACCAAGAACACATAGAAAAAGACATTTGGATTCTGTGTGAGACACTGTGTTTTAATGATCATCCTTCCACAACATTGTTTATCATTGTAAGGCAGTACTGTCTTTTTGTTTTGTTTTTTTAGTTTTAACCCTACCCTATTGCCTTTGTGCTTAAGTCAACCAAACCATAATGCTTCCACAACTGTAACCGAGCATTTGTATCATGACAACATGGCATGATTGTTGTCATAATGACAACTTCAACACAGTAGCTATTTTGGTGCTATTTATAAGATGCCAATCCATTGTCATTCTCACGGCGTCCAATACCACTTCTCCCATGGGATTAAATACTGACACTCAGGGGTACCTTTTATTCAAGACAAAGGAAAAACTTTAATCCCAGAGGGAAATTGCTTTAGCATCAGCATAAGATGCAAAAGGGGGACTGACAAAGTGTCATTGTTTCACACCACTGGAATAACAATGGTTAGGTATACCTTTTTCCATCTAGTACAAATTTTTCTAGGTATGTTACATACACTACTATACAGTAGTTTGTGTACTGTACTGTGGTTTGTACTCTTTTCTTTTTTTTAGTAAGTTACCACCAGAGGATGCCATCTTGCTTTAACGTATGACTGGATGGATTTAAACTATGTTAGCATCACTTTATAGATGCATACTGCATAAAGCTTCATCACATAAGCGTCAGGCTAACATCACACTAGGTAATAATTGATGTTGTTTTAATGTCCAATGTCATCAAAGCAACAATAGCCTACGACATTACCACAGCTTGGTCATCACCTAGAGTTCCTGATTTCTAAGTATTGACTGGAACATATACTATCCTTTTCAGCTGTGCCCTGTGTGGTTGGTCTCTATAGCACAGCATGTCACTCACAATAAGGCACATCAGATCTGGGATGAGTGCAAACAGCACATCATTTCCCCTACCCCAGAGAGGCTGGTGTGAGGCTAAACAACCACTGGTCACTTTTGTTTGTTGGCCCAGCTGTGGGTGCAGTAAATTACTGGAAGCAATACCATAAATGCTGGCAGTTAATTTTAGACATGCTATTTGTGAACTAAGGACAGTACGTAATGCAAGAAAAATAAATGATCTGATCTTTCTATGTGGCAGGAAATATAAACAAACATTTATTGTTTGTAGATATTTATAACATAACCTAAAGCTGGGTAAATATGTACCTGTCACATAGGGCTTAATAAATTGTCCTTTTTTATTAAAATAAATAAATTATTCAAGAGCAAGCATGTCATTGAACATGAAATCATTTTAGAACCTTTTTTACATAATTGCTTGCAAGATTAATTTCATTTTTAAAATTATTTACAACTTGGACCAAAGGTAATAATCACTGTAGGTGCCCAGCTTTTCCTCACCGCCTAAGTCTGGCTCAGACTGACATAGTTAATAGCTATTCTGTAGGCATATTCTATAGCTAGTCTATATACACACCCCACAGCTCAATAACAGAGTTTGTAGCTCTGTGGCTTGTTGCAATTTAAAGCTTTTAAAATATAGTGTTTTTCTCTTTCCTTGCTGACAAATGTGTGTGCTGTAACAAATTGTGTGTTGTCAGCCTTTGGAAATAGCTCCTTCGTAGATATTAATTTATTGTCTTCACAACCAGGACAATTACCATAGATTATAACAAACCAACATTAGACAAAACATCTTAATAATGTAGGAGCAGAACAAAAAAAAAAATCAAGCTGCAACAATATCATCTATCTCGCTCTCATTTTTCAGTGTATTAGATTTATGTAAATTCACATCTGTTGTCCTGCTCTTTTTCCAGTTCATCACAGTGAATAGGAATCTGTTTTGAATTCATCTGCCAAAGATTACTGTTGTAGATAACACAACATGTTTGAGTTATAGAGTGGCAGTGTGCCAGATGAATACCGCTCTCCACATAGCAGTGCCTGAAGGTAATGCATTTTCTATGTTCATGTACTGCTGAATTCTGGGAGGTGGTATTTTCAGATGTGCTCCGAATTGCCCTAAGAGATGTTTTCAGTTCACAAAATCGTCTTTTAGTGGAACCGCTTTAAAACCACTGCACCGCATCTCTTTATAGCCATATGATTTATGACTAAGCCCCCAAGAAAATAAAAATATACTTTTGTATCTGCTTTGCCTGTAAGAGGAATGGAAAAGATATGTTTTTACTTTTGGCTTATTGCCACCATCAGCTTCCCCGGCATCAAATGCCTGTGTTTTCCAAACAAAATGAAAGTCGTATATTACTTTGTAGTCCTGTATCTGGCCCAGTTCAGTAGCTGTAGGCATTGAATTCACAATGTGAGGAAAAATGTCTCAACCATAAACATTTGAACAATTTAAGAAATCACTTTTAAACACACTTGTATAAATCAAAATGTGCACACTCAGTGCTGATTTTCCTTTATTTTGAGTGTACAGTGGAACAATATGCAGCTACAGAGTTCAACTTATGGATGATGTTGCTGGTTAGTCAGGTTACCTTTTTTTCAGAAAATGCTTTACTGGTTTGTGTTTTGAAAGTACAACACTTATTATATTGACAGTACATGTTCTTCCTTATTTACTTCTCAACCATAAAGTCCTCCTGAAAGGAGGAGGATTTTAGCGAGTTTTTTATTATTTATGTTTTTAAAAAAAACTATGCATACAGTTTATTATATGAAATGCCATCCTTCTAAAATAAGTCTGAGATGGAGGAAAAATCCAATTGCATGGATATGCTCAAATGTATGTATGTGTGCCCAGACTATGTGGGCTGTTTATGTATGGCCACAGCATGAAATGCAGCCCCTTTCTATGGTTGTAAGATTAAAAATTATAAAGAAAAAAACTTTTTTTTGTCATTGAAGGATGGTTGCATCAAATGTGGACCAGAAATGATCATTTAAAACTGACCATCAGTGAAAGGAAAGACATCAAATGGCAGGAAATGACAACAATGCACTGATTCTTCATTCAGGTCAGTTTGATGAAACCACCACATACACATTATATGCAGCACACAGACGAAACCAATTGAAATAAGCTATTATTATGCAAATCACCAAATCTCATACTAACACACCTCATGATCATACTGTTTGTTACATGTACTGTAGCTGGTACATGAGATATGCAGGAGCTTCACTATCATCATTTTCTGCACAGATAGAGATCCCTCAACAGTGAGGAAACCATCTAGAAGAATTCATTGCCTGGTGTTTCACTGCATGATGCTGAACACCCATAAGTCCTGGTGAGCAAATTAAATCACATAACTCAAAACTTTAGAGTTGTTAAAACTTTTTACTTTTTCTAATTTACTTTTTCTAATATAACCTTAAATATCATTTATTACTTGTCTTATTATAAAACTTTATCCACCAAACATCCAGCAAAAGTTGAATCTGTAATTTGTTCACTATTATTATATAACTTATTCACCTTTCATAGGCTCAACTCCAGAAACAGAGTAGGCCAGTCATAGCTGGAAAAATGTTTAATTATGGTTTTGTAACTTACTGCGTGGATACTGGTGTATATACTGTTTTGCAAGAGCAGATTGTCGGGAAAACAAATGAAATATGCGACATTTGGCTGATATGTTTTGTGTGACAATCTGCAACTGGACATACGTTAATTTCAAATGTTTGTCATTATGTTAATTGAAAAACATATTTTTAACATCATTGACATTAAATTTCTCTCATAAAATATAGAAAAATGTATTGTTGCTACATGGTCATATTGGAAGTTAAACAAATACAAAAATTCCCACATGAAGTTCATTTTTTCTCTCTTAGTAATTTGTGTGTATGGGAAAGAGAGGTAGGTGGTCAGTCAATGTATTCGGTGCTAAAATAGGGCTCCCATAGGAGGGAGGTTGCTATAATCTAATGGAGTTCTATTACCATCAATCTCTCTTTCCCCAGTCCTCCATCTTGAAACATGCTTCCAGTAAAACCTCTCAGCCTTTTTCATATTTCTCTGTTTCTTTAGCTGTCATCCACCCTTATTCCGCTTTCTATGGGCTTCAACATGCCATTCTCCTCCTCCCTGCCATGTATCTGCTATGTAGATACTGATTACAATATATATTTTACCTATTAACACGTCACTGTGGCTCATAGCTACCTTATCTCCCGGTCTAATTGCCCTCCATCTGCCTTTCCAAATTCCTCCATCCTTCCCTCTTTTCTCATTGCATTTGCATCTTTCATTGGCTGATGGAGAGTGAGAGGCTGTCTCCTGCTGAGAGCTGTAGGTCTTTGCAGAGAACAATGGGAGTTGCGATGGAAGCGGTGCATTATTCATTATGACCTGGCTCATGCACCTGTAAGACATATCTTCTCTGGTTCTCTTGCCTGTGCATTTAATTTTAAACCATATTCCTTCTGTCTCAGTGTACGTTTACATGTATTTACACACCTCAGTGCGTCTGCACGTTTTCATGATGCACTTGTGTATAAATGAGCACAGACATACAAATGCTGTTTTCTTTAGAAAAAAAACATAAAAACGTTTGCATCTGTTGTGCGTGGGTCTTATGTCAGTGTGTGCAGAGATAGGAAGGGCAGAGCCTGAGAAGTAGAAAGCATGTGTAGTGAGGATTTGCGATGTGAGAAATATTGCAAGAATCCATTCTTAGTGTCTCTCACATTAAATATTCCATCAGAAGCTAATCTAATTGCCGTACTGCTGGGAACAGCCACAGTAACACTTCGGCTGAAACACAGTGGGTTTACAGGCCCATTGTGGACAGCTCTTAGGAGATACAAAGAGCCATATGGTGAATTAAAATTCTAATTATCAGCGAATGAAAAATTATTATGGTTTACTCCCTGCTCTCTGCGTTAAGGTTTCACTGTTTACTTGGTAGGAGAATTTGTTTATGGTATTGATAAAAATTGGCGGTAATTTCTGTGTTTGGCCATTGTGCTGCTTGTTTGTTTTCTTTTTTAATAGTTATGTTTTGTATCTTTTCTATTTTTTGTCTGCACCAACATCCTTGTTGATTCTTTCTCTCTCTTCTTCTCTTTGATTGTAAAAAGCTGTAGTAGAAGGCCAATTATACTGCTACAGCCTTCTTTTTCTTTTTTTTTTTTTTTTGGGCCACTGAAGTGACTCGTGGGATTTGGCTGTTTGGGGATGACAGTGGGATGGTTTGTTAGAACATCTTAGTGTAAAATAAGTGACATTTCAAGAAGCTTTCCCTCTGCTTCAGATATTCATTCATGCCCCATACACTTACCAACCACAAATGTCTTCTTAATTTATCACTCCTGTTTCTCGCCTTCTACTCTGAACCTTAATCAACTATCACAGCTGCCTTCTTCTGTTACATTTATTACTGTTGCCTTACTTAGGTTAAATATAATTTTCCCCCGTTTGTGATGATGCCACTTTCTTAAGCGGCTTATGAATTTGCAATGCCTTTGTTCCAGCTGAGAAAATGTGTGAAAAAGATAGATGTCAGCGCATATTTAAGAGTTATTTTTCATACCTACAGCGCACCTGCAGTGCCAAATCTTACTTTTACACAACGAGGAAATGAATCTGGGTCAGGATTGGCCTCTGTCGTGCCGAGCTTTTCCAGAAGAGATTTCACAAACTCGGTACTCTGCTGCTGGAGGAATGAAAACGGGGACAGCTCAGAGGAGCTAATGAGCATCACTGTCTCTCTCTCACTCTGGGTGTGGGTGTGTGCGTGTGCATGACTGGCATTATTTATTAAATTTACTGTACTTCTAATGACCCAAAACAGAATTTCTCTTCACCGACAACAAAAATTAATCATAAACTTTCCTATCTAGTGCATTATTCAAAGTATTGCCATGAGACATATGGTGCATGTTGCATTTGAATCCAAACATCAGAGCAGAAATGAATCCAACAACAACAACAACAACTGCTGCAACAAAAATGACAATATCCAGATATTGGCCAGGTCATCTTCAATCTTATTTGTACAAGTGCCAGCCTTGGGTGTTGTGAGCTATCTGCAAAAAGCGTGTGGAGAGAATCAAGTTAGCAGTTGAGAGTGTGAGCCCTTCTCATTTAGATTCTGTCAGACTATTACTGAGGTATATGGAGAGGCTCTGTTCCATTACAGCTACACAGCCAAGAGCTGGCGACTATAATTACACACTAATTTAGCCTCCAATCCAGAATAGAAAAGGCAGAGGGATGAGCTAAGAGAAACAAAGAGAGAAAAGGGAGGTTATAAAAAGTCATAGGCAGAGAAAGAGAAGGAACATAGGGAGATTCTTAGTAAACACTAAAGGAGAGACGATAGAGATTGCATGAATTAAGGCACAAAACATCACAACAAGGGGTTTACAGAAAGCTCATTAAAAGGATCATTTGACTTTTTTTTAAAGGAGCTTTTTCAATTCTTTGTCGAGAGTTAAATAAAAAGATTACCAGTCTGTATGCCGTGGAAATGGGGAAGTAGCTAGACTGACTCTAAGCTACTTTTCTTTTATCTGTAGCTTACTGTACAAACATGAGAGAGGTGTCCATCCACACAGTCTATTTCTGATAGTAATTATAGTTGGCACTTTTCTACATTAGCGAAGGGTGTTATCGGTGGTGGTGCAATTTGCCATTCCCTCAGTGGATGCAGCTTGCCTACCAAAGCCTTAGAGAGACATTGGAAAAACAATTCATGCATGTCATCCAGAGCACTGTCATTTGATCTCACTGGTAACAGCCTCATTGTTCACTCTTTCAAATTGTATTAGCGCTGAATTAAGTTACTGTCAATGCTTGAAACTACTGTTGCTCCTTCACATTAAAAGGAATTGACTGGCAAAGCAATGTGACTTTTATTGTGAAGGAGGCACAGGAAACACGTTTATCACCATGAGTAGAGCTAGGCAATTTGTTATTTAAACTGCTTTGCAGAAAAAGAAGCATTTCCATTTCCATCAGCAGAATTGTCACAGTCAAAATGACAGCTAAGCTTTGAGGGAATGTATTACATGGTACTGTCAGAGGAGCTTAATACAACATAAGACCTTCAGGTTTTATCTTTTTGTGGAGCTTCTCATGAAAAATGTATCTATCATTAGGCAGTGAGACGGGCTGGACTGGTGTTCACCCTTAAGCTGGAACACTATATATAGAAAAGCTGATCAGTGAGCAGTAAGGGCCTTTCACAGCTCAGGGGTCACACAGCCAGGAGGTGTCTGGGCGATTGTTCGAACAGGCGCAGCAGTGCCATTGCCATCTCCACCACAGTGGCCTCTCTGACAGGAGGTCTCTGTTCAGGTTAACTAGATTCAAATCCATGCTTCACTGCTTGATGCACTCAACCTGCGGGAGGCAGGGAAGAACGTGTTGGATATCTGCCCCTTGCTCTATCCCTGACATACTGTTATAATCGTTTCTTCATTCCATTTTCACAAACCCTGCACTGTTTTCCTTCTGTGTTTATCTGTGCTGCTCAGCCACTTGCTAAATTTCGGCTGTTGTTCAAGGTAGTCACATTCCCTTCTCTCCTCTGTCTTTCTCTTTAGCTCTGGCTATGTGGACTCTTTAGACCATGTTGTTATTATTTTCAGGCTAGTAATGGTCCACCATGGATTGGAAGATGCTCATTAAAAACTAATGGGCATCTCTGATATCCAGAGGCATTACTGTATGAGTTCGGAGGAGAGTAAGATGGTGTAACTCTATTATGTCATTGGTATCATTTTTGTTTTTAGAGTGTAATTTGTTTTCCTGAAATACACACTTTCTGGATGAATGTTTCTTGGACAATTAGTTAAGCAAAAGGGCATTTCAGCACAGAGGTGCAGACTTTGATTGATTAGTGTTTACAAAGCCCTAAGGTAACCTAAAGTAGACTTTTTACAGTACCACCACCCACACATTCAATAAAAGTTTTTCTTGTATTCATTATTAACAGCAGAGTGTGAAACTTTAATACAAAATTCAGGAAATAAGTTAAATTGTGGGCATGTCACATAGGGACACTGAGAACGGATTCTTTGGTATGACTGAGGCCATTTTCTCCTAGCTTCATGCATTACTGTAATATTACGGTGTACTACACATGATGCAATAACATGTTGATCTGTCTTGCGTAGGCGTAGCACAGTGGTTAGCACTGTTATTTAACTGCAACAAGGTTCTGGTGCCTTTCTGTGTAGAGTTTGCATGTTCTCTCTGTGCCTGTGTTACTTTCTTCTGGGTATTCCCACAATCCCACAACATGCATGAATGTTTGTCCGTCTCCATGATAGGTGTGTTCTTTCTGATGTAGGATAATTGGAACAATCTGCATGCTCGAGAGATGGATGTCTGGCTAGGAAGACCAGAACTTATATCTTGGATAGGGTAGTCCTAGATGTAGCAGATGACTAGTCCCATAAAGGTGGTATACATTAAGAAGAGGACACTCGGACACTCCCATCTTCTCTCCAGTGCACCTTGCTGGCATGAAATTAACCAAGTATTTGTACTTTAAATCTAAAACATACATAGTAACTGGCAACTAAATGACTATTTGCCTCTGAAATGTATAAAAGAAAAAGAATAGCATAGAAATATTGTAATAAAAGTCCTTTATGAATATGCTTCTCACTCTGTGTTATGCCCAGCGTGGTTGTCATAATGTCTTGGATCAAATGGTCCGAGGCATAATGGTTTTTGTTAAAAAATCTAATGTAGTTTAATTTATCCTGTTTATTTCCTGCAGAGATATGGCTATGGTATTTTGAGCAGTGGGTGAAATTGCAAATGGCCATGCTTCCCTTTTAGCAAGCACTTTTCTCTCTACCACACAGAGATCTGCTATTACTAATTGATGGCATTCGAGACAGTCCGGCTCTGACAAAAAAGACACAGAGCGAGCAGAAACAGTCATGAATAGTTGTGAAAAGGGTAAAAACAGATTTTATCAATGCGCATTCAGTATCTTCACACAGTAATACATATTAAATACTCAACACAATCATAGAAATAACTGTTGTAAATAGTGGGTTAGGTAAGGTATTATATTGAGCAAACGTGTGCCTTGTCTAGAAATGACACGTGGGAGTATAAATTCCTGTGATCATAAGATTAAGCATTTAGCAATTGTATTCCTCACTTCCATTTGTGCCATCACCACCAGACTGGTGAGTCACAGTCAAACCAAAAAGAGTGAACACTGTGTGACACAGAAATTATATAATAGGCAGGTTTTTAGAGCCAAAATAATAAATCGAGACTGAAGAGTTTTAACAGTTGACGGGTAGGAGAAAAGCCATGTTGTGGTTTATTGTGTGCACTGTGTTCTCCTGCTGACCTACATACAGAACACATCTGCCTTGTCATTGATACTTAGCAGAAGGAGCTGCTCTAACAATCTCAGGGCCATTTGGAAGATTTTGATGTTCTTGTATGAACTAAATGTTAAAGTCTTCCAGCACTCACATGATCTAAAATGCAACACAACAGTTAGCAGTTAATTGTCCTATGCTAACAGTGGCTAATGTAGCCTTGAGCTGCTGGACTCAAGCAGTGACACTGACATTTGGTATGCTCTGTACTACCAGATATCTTTTTTTTTCATTGTAGTCTTCATTCTCGACTTGAGGCAATTTATCCGTCATGCAACTTTTTTCACTTCAGCAGTAGTGCTCTCCAAGACCTGCCAACAGACTTCGCTGTGTAAAATCAGAACATTTCTGCTTTAAGTGCTACAGTTTGACCCCCAAATGTTTCTAGCAAAGAGACTTGCAGGAGTTAATGCATTTTTCATGTCAAGATTGTATTTAGCAGGACATTTTAATAGTGGATGTTTTAAAACACAAATGCTACACAACACCAGCAAGTTTGACAAATTAAATGAAACATGTTTGCTCATACTGTCAGAGCGATAGGACATTTTTTTCTAATCTGAATGTAAATCAGCAGGATGACATGATTTCTCTATGTCTTCTAAAACCATTAAAAACCACTGTTGAAATATAAATGCATTTTATGATGTGACAACACCATGTTAACGGTCTGCCAAGAAAATCAAAGCCAGTAATTTTAATAACACGGTCAGAGAATGTATTATGTATTCTATCAGCTTCAATGCTTTTATATTGGCCACATCATTCAGTGTGCAATTATCTTTAGGGCACCAGATGTGGCGTATTAAAGGTATTTTAGTGCAGATCGTTCCACTGTTTCAATGTATTAAGTAATTCTCTCACTCTACAGACAGTTTTTTGGGTTACAGTGTATGTTTTCTTGTTGTTAGGAGTACTTTTTACTTTTGTTCTTAAGTGAAATGACCTAAAAATGTATGCTAGGTTAAAATTTGCAGTATCAGAAAATAGGAAATAGTTTCCAATCAGTACATGCCTAATTTCCTTACCAGGGTCACCTTATGTCCTTTGTGTTTTGTATATACCAGACGATTGGTTGCAGAAGAACATAATGTGACAGTTAGATTTGCTTTATTATTTATCCAGTGGCAAGATCATAAGAATTTAAACATGTTTTCTCTTTATAAATAAATGGAACACTTTGAATTTGTGGCTGTAGTGCCACTCAAAACCAGACTGCAGTTGTTATAGGATAAAATGACCTATTTTCCACAAGAGTCAATTTATTTCTACTCATCCTGTGAAAACTCTTTAGTGTTTTCTGTAGTTCTGGTTTTATCAGCATCATCATTACAGTCAGGCTGCAAACTAGGAGTGTGGGTATTGAACAATGATACTGTTGTTTCTATTATGGGAAATGTGGGATGTACTTTTGGAACTAGTTCATAGTTGGGACTGAAAGTCAGGGAACCTCGACTCCTGCTGCTTCAAATTTGTCAATTGCAGTTGAAAATAGGTTGCATGTTCCATTCAGATGCACAAGTATAGGTGAACTAGAGGAGTTATACTCACTGTAACATCTTCTTTCAAGACATTCTTGTTAAAATGGTAAGAGCACAAGGCGTAGAAGGATAATTTAGGTAGTGTTGTTGATAGAAAGATAGTAAAAGTAGTTAGGGATGATCTCTAGTTAATCCAATCTTATTCCAGTCACTGTGCAGGCTTTTTGCACCAGTTTGTCCAGCTGCCTTGCATCTATCTGCTTTCTGCTGCCTTACCAACAAACAAAAATCAAACAGCACACTTGCTACTGTAGTTTAATAAAACATTTGTAGCATCTTCTGACCTAAGCCAAATACATCTCCCATCTCCCCATCGCCCTTTTTTATATTGCACATCTGTGTAGGTGACTAGTCAAACTTATTGTCCAGGTGCACACTTAGATAGGTAGGCTGGCACCACTTCAATGTGGTGCCAAAGACACATAAAACATGCAACATCTATCCAGTCATATTCTCTGTTTGCTAATTTAGTGCAGTTGAACAAATCACTTAAATCTTCTCTTGAGTATAATTAAAAGAAGTTCTTCATGAGTTATTTACACAGTTTCCTGCAAAAACATGGCCTGACAGCTGAAATGATCCACCTGGAGAACAGTGGTGTCCTTGAATTATGCCGCAGGGAATTCTAATAAGATAAAAAAAAATGTCATAAGTACAAGGACTTTTAGACAGCCTGCAAAGGAAACCCACAAAAATAAGAAGCCAACAATTTATATACAGGTAGGTAGAATAAATTACTAGCTGTGGCAAGCATGAGCTGCCTTTGTGTATGTGGTTGGTGTATACATGACAGAATAAACAATACTTCATTGTTAGTGCTATCCGTCTGAGCTGTGTGTGTGTGTGTATCTCATACAAGCTTCCTGAGGTGAACTGAAAGCAGTACATAGACAATGAACATCTCAAACACAGTGACCTACTGATATCCTAGCACACATCCTGGCCTTCTTACACGCTGACACAGTAGCACGCGCGTACAACCATGCAACAATGGTCACCGCCAGATAAATGGGCAGAGAGATGTGGTGTGACAGGCCACTGAGCCCTACATGACTTTAATGAGGCCTGCAGCCAGTGGGGACTGACTGGAGCAGCTATACCAGTATGTTTCCATTACTACTGTACAACAGCAGCAGCTGGACGTGCTGTAGAAATGACAGGACATATGTGACCCAGTCTGAGGCTGGGGAAAAGACAAAGCATTTAACTTTGGGATTTAGATTCCAGATAAAGCTGCCTAGAGACAGAAAGATGAAATCAAGTATTGTTATCAGCTTCCCTTCTATAACATGTCACCGATTAGAGAAAAGCATACTTCTCTGGAAAGACCTTAGTATAAATGACCTATAGAGCTTCGCAAACAGGAACACAATAGGGAAACCCACTCAGGCAGTTCCCACTCCATTTCCACTGTCCCACTATAGATTTGGACGTCACAATCAGGCCGCAGGGCACAACCCATCCACCACGTCATTATTCTTTGACTCCCAGAAGAGAAACCTCTCTATTTCTTATCCCTAGGGCTCAGCTGAGCCCATCTGCAAAACCCAAAGGCCTTTAGAACGAAGTACCCTGAGGGAAGGAAATGAGCAGAATGAGAATAAGAGAAGTAACAAAGCAAAAATGAGGGGTGGAAAGAGAATAAAGCCGAACATGTGGGAGGACTGAGTGGAGATGCAGATCTGACAGCGGCAGTGTAAAAGATTTTTAGATTTGAGAGAGACTGCAAAATTACGAATGGCATACTTGATTAGACCTACACCTCAGTCTTGGCCTTTTGTACCATTATTTTTCAATATAGTCCAATATATCTCAGCATCTGACTGTAAAATAATCTACTGCAATGTTAAATACTAGGAAATAGGTCCAGAAATTAGAAATATGCTCAATGCACAGTGATGCATCTGCTTCAGTTTATACAAAGAAATGTAATTTACATATACAGCATGTATCCGACATGTTATGCAATGTGTCCATGATATACACTGTATTATTTTCAATATATTTAAGTGCTGTTTCTAACTGTACTTTCAGTGCTCGCACTTGTTCTATATCATATTCAAAAATGCTGCATTGACCCAGTTTCTATACAGAGATCATTAAAGTTTTATATGAATCTAGGGTAAGAGGAATTAAAATATAATCAGACTTTAGATTTAAACAGTGCATCAAGTGAACCTAGAATAAGAAAATCACAAAAAGATTTGTTAAAAACAAAGAATAAATAGAAAGATTAAAAAAAAAAAGTTGGTCACTGAGCCTAGAGTCTGGTGTACAACATGTGTCCATAATTAAGTCAAACTGTTTTAAATCATATTTACTTTTTATTTAAAGGAATTAATGAATAAGGCGAGTGATGTATTTCATGAAAGGACTAAAACCAAACCTCCCCAATTACATTGTGTATTTTTATCTGCAAATCACTACATATTTGGTGCTTTACTCAATAGATATCTTCTTATTTGATAAAGTCTTCATTCTGTAAAACCTACATTACCCATGATGCAACTCAACAGTTCAATAAACGTGAGTGTTATGGTAGTAGCAGGTATGTGCATCTCTCTGTGGTAGTACTTTAACATCTCCACTACTCACTAGTATGATAACAACTGACATGTGGGACAGGTTCACTTGGCTAACCAGGTCTCAGGCCTTGGATTTCTTGTTCTTCTCTTCAGCTCAGTGGCTGCTGCCATCAGTGGGAGCGAAGGTTATAATAAATTCTCCGAGCTGTGAACTTTGCTCAATATCTTTGTCAAAATACAGAGTGTCATTCCAGTTGAACGGCCTCTGAATGGTGTGTAAACAGCCAGGCATTGTGCAGTAAAATGGCTTCTCAACCTTATTTCCCTCTTGCCTGCTGTGCATTGAGTGCTCTGACACAACCATGACGGATACAGCCTGGTAAAGTGTTTCTGTGTTTGACAGCTTGGCCCCCACCTGACCACCTTCATCAGCACTCCACCATGAAGACCAGTCTCGACTTGCGTAGACCCTTTACACCTAGTAGACAAATATACAGTATAAAAGTAACAGTAGACATATACCATGAGCACATATACACTAAGTCAAACAATTCAGGAAGGCATAACTATTGCACTATGAGATTAAATATGACTTGTTAAGTCTACAGTAATCACAGGAAACAACACTGTCTGTCCAAGCTTACAAATACATTAATTATTCAGCTGCACTTTTGTTCAGTAGCACACTGTACAGTACATCTGGTTGCTGCCAACATCGGATATCTTTTCTCCTACACACAATCCTGCAAGCCATTTCTTTTCCTAACCTAACTCTGGAGAATCAAAATGACAGCCACAAGGATTACTGTAACTTGAACACTCATAACAAAAACACTGAAAAACCAAACTTATGCTAGTGCAAGCGTGGATTTGAATTGTTTTGTTCATCAATTCAAATTAAGGCTTTTAAATGTTCCCCAAATTAAAAATTCAACTCAATTGTTCAGCTGTTCCTACAAAACCCAACAGATGCAACTAAATTAATTAACAGAGCCTAAATAAAGACAGAAGTGAAAAGACCAGGTTGACAGTTTTCAGAACAAGTTGCTCATTCAAATGAAGCTTCAATTTCAACCAAATTTGCAGGAAATTTGTAAAACAAAGTGACAATTACTACATGTTTCCATCCACCGTTATGTTTATTGATATAAACAGCTGGTGCCACTAATTCTTCATTCAGGTGCACAATCAGGTGTTATAATTAGACCACCTCAAAAAATGGAAAACATGATTGAAATAATTTTCATGTATTAATTTAATGAACATTATAATCTTCTCATCTTGACACGTGCACCCTTCTTCCTCTCTTCAGGAAAATGGAAGTCACGTTTTCATATAGATTGAGGCATCATTAAGTGCAGTTCCATTCAGTTTTTATGCGAAGAGTTAACTTTTCTACCTTGGTCCACCCTGACTTTTTCCTTTTTTAATTTCTAGCGTTTCCACCACACATAATATGAAAGTGGTTGGATGTGCACTCACTCTCCTGCAGGTTCAGTTACTGTGCATATAAAAAGCACCAATGTTAGAACAAAATATCTTCATGTCCCCCATCAAACCTATTTTGCAGTATCTTCGAGAAAGCAAAGGGAATATCTTAGTTTCTTTTGTTGATGTTGTGCAAGCTACAGATCACTACAATAAGTAATTCAATTATATTTAAATGTTTAGAATCCTGGTTTGTACTGGAGAAATTTTAGATTATTTGACTTTAGTTAGCAACAGTCTTTTGGGTATGCTCCCATATTAAAAATCCTGACACCTGCAGCCTTTAATGCACCTGCTCCCGCTATTATTCACACTGTAAACCTCCATTACACTTTTTCCATTGATGTGTTTCCTCAGGAGAGCCAGTGTACCTCTAAAGAAATTTGTCTTTTTCAACAAATAAATCTTCAGCCGTTGATCCACTGAGGATTAAACTGTGCTTCCAGGAAGTGTGGCTGCAGACGACCACACAAAACCCCAGCACATGGCCAAAGACCAGATCCACCAGCATCCTGTCAACAGAAATGAATGGGTCCTTAGCTTAGTGCAGCTCCTTCACCTCCCATATGCTGCCGCGACAGCAAAGTCTATTGCTACAAATCCCAAATCACTTCAGGTACGTGGGCCTGCAGGCATGCCAAGAAACTCAAAAGCTTTCTCCGGTGAAGGTAGTACTCTACTTCTAGTCCCTAAAGATGAAGAGCTTATGAGAGGGAGCACAGCGGGGTTGCACAGCAGGGGAAAAAAGATACCCAGTATTCACATAAAATTCAAGAGTACCAATAAGAAAAACTTTTTTTTTTTTTTTTTTTGGGGGGGGGGGTCATTTGGCAGACACCAACTTACAAGGTACAAGGCCAAGGATTAAGAGTAAGTAGGTCTTTCCTACCAGAGGACTGAGCTTCAAACCCCAGTCTCGCACATGGAGCAGCTGCAAACTTACCACTACACTATCCAGCTGCTAAAACCTGTTTCTATTTGTCAAATATCCCATATCAGGTCAAGTGTACCTGTCAGTTACCTTTTCCAAAATAATTTTCAGTCTGACTCTAAAGTGTGATTTTTATGTATAGGATAAACCATAAATATAAATCAGTATCATTAATAGTCTGTCTCTGTCAACTGCTAATACAAATTCAAGACAGATACCAAATCCTGGAAGAAAAAAAGGTATACACAAACAAATCAAATCCCAGCAGATAGGGGTATAATTGGTTTTATGGTTATGTTTGATCTGTTTCTAAGACTTATTTTGAAATGCATTTTATTTGTGATGGAGACAGCTTTGACACTCTTAATGTGGAACTGTTATTATACACCAGACAATAGTAAAATGCAAATTAAGTTATCCACTTGTGTATCTCTTAATGATTTATTTAAACCTGTATCAAACTATTTTTTTTTGTCTGCAGAGGAGGAGAAATAGATTTCAAAACAAACATTCTTGATATGCCAACTTATTGAGTTTTTATGGCTGCTACATGATCAAACACATCTCTAAGGTTACACATACATTCAATAATAATAGAGCAATGTGGCATCTTGGGGGATGCTGCAAAGTCAGTTTACACTCAACCACTCATAAAAAAAGGTTTATCCTGGCATGGTAGTGGTCGTCTTTGCCCACCAATCCTTTACTTGAACTCACATTGCGCAGTGAACAGTCAGATTATGGCAGCTTGTAAACTGGAAGTAGTTACACATGAGGGATGATAGAAGAACTTAAGAAATTTGTCTTGGTACATAATTCTGAAAATGTGTTTTTCACTTTTTGTTATTTTATGATTGTGGGATTGAGTTTTTGTAAGGTACCTTGTGGATTTTATTTTTTATTTTTTTTAAAACGCAGCTCTGTGAGCTCCTCTGGCTGTAGGACTCCATTTGACACACCTGCTGGTGATGAGCAGACTGACATTATTGTTGGTGAAGAGCTAAAGGGATTCTGTCATGAAACGGAAAGAAAGTAAATCTCAAACATTTCTTCTTTTTTCTCAGTCCTGACTTGTAAATCAATAACAGCAAAAACAATCATTGAGGAGTTGAGTGTGCAAACTCGTTTTTCTCCTCCTTTATGAATGAAATCTGGATGAACACATTGAGACCCTGTTTTTCCGTTTTTTGAAGTTAGCTCCGTGGCTCCTCCGATTGCAATGTTGGTCTGTCAGACTGTCCGTCCCTTTGGTCCACACGTTCAAAGTTTACACTTGCAATGTACATCTCTGAATTTTGTTCCCAGGCAGTGAACCCTTGACATTGGTCATTGCCTGACTTATTATTCAGCACTGACAGTTGTCATTTACTGAGAGGTCTTGAGAGCTATTGGATAACTTGCCATAAAAATGGTGCAGATACTCATGTCTCCCTCAGGATCAATTGAAATACTTGGTAATTCTTTTATATTTCATTAATGTGTCCCATACTTGTATTCAAATGTCTGCAGATTTTTCATTCTGCTGTTTCAGTCAAAATGGTGGAGATGGTAAACATTATGCCCTCTATACCCACTATTGGCATACTGACATGAGTATTGAGCTCATGCCATCAGATAACCACTGTGCCTAAGGACATTCTCATAGAGTAGCTAGCATGGCTGAGGGCTCTTGAATAGATATTAATTGCATGTATGTTAACTGATTACTATTCTACATGAACACAACTAGTCAAATTAGTTAATGTGACTTAAATTGTTTCAGTTTTTAGTCATTATATGACTAAACATGTCAAAAAGGTTTTGTGAATCACAGCTATCTAGCTGGAAAGTGGGATGAATGAAGCTAAGGGGATCTTGTGGGATCAAGGTTAAGATCAAGGATTTTACTTTGCAATTACATAATCGAGAAAATCTCACATTTCAGTTTCTCGTAAAAGGTCATAATGGAGATGTTGCTGCCCAGAATCTTGACTACACAACCATCTGTGATGAAAACACAGCTACTGCAAATCTTTTCTAACCCTAAATTGCTAATCACGTTGTCCTGCCTATTGCTCTTCTGGGATCCATACATTCATCCTAGCCAAAGCTTGTGCTATCACACCACAGATGTTTGGAGAAGTGACAGTGTTGGTTTCTGGGGTTTGAGCCCAAATTAAGCCTAATTGCTTGCTTGTGAATAAGTGTGTGGAAAACGTAGGAACCACTGTATAAAGATTTTGATGGTGTGTAAAGTTGTATTAAATTCAACATTATTTGAATCAACAGTAATTTTGCATGTAAATGTTTTTGGAGGGCTACAGGAGGATGCTACAGAAATGCCTCCTGCATTGGGTCTTTTCCAAGAGACTGGTCGAAATTAGTTTGAGTGAACATCCAGAAAACTCGAACATAGCAGAAAAGCAAGAGGAAAAGGAACATCGAAGCTGTCAAGAAAAGAATGTCAAATTGATGTAGACCATTACTGCCCCCCACTGGTGCAGGCATCAAAAATCATTTCCAATCAAACAGAGAAATAAAGACAATATTTCCAAGCCTTTTTAAATTCCTGGACATTGGGCAGTTTAAGTAATGTTGTTATTCTCTCTAGTGTAATTTCCTATCTACAATATTGCCACATCACAGAAAGTTCAAAACATCTCTGCAATATATTGCTGCATGCTTTGGTTAGCGGATACCTGCAATTAACATTTGCACAGGTTGGCAGGTGCCCTTAGGATGCTCTAAGAAATTCTCCATCTTTATAAACACGTTTCTCACACTTAAGCTGAAAAAGTAGGGCTCAAGAAGATTGCACCGTCTCAGAAAACCTTTAGGCACTACAGTGTTGTCTCCTAGCAACCAACAAAAAGGGTTGGCAGTGCAGGAAGAGGTGACATTATCCCAAACCACCATCCAGTCTTTCCATCTGTATAGTGGAGTACTTTCATGTCCATGTTTTATTGAAAGGAATATGTGGTCTAAGACGACAGGGGAGCTGTTTTTCTGTTTATGGTTTGGTATAACTGCCACAGGCTCTGCCTTACAAAAGGAAAAAAAATATTCAATAATGGAACATATTACCAAGAGGCTGCAGAGGTTTTTTCCTCAACTGTAAACAAAGTTGATAAATAACTAGATTAGATTAAACAAGAATCAGATGGAGCATTGCATCTTATGTGATAAGCTATTGTCTATCCAAGCTATTGAATATCTAGACACTCAAAGACAGATACACTCTCACCCTGAAGCCACACTGGATAAACACTGTACATAACCTGACAGTGGAGCAGAATATAGCACACAGGAAGGAATATTTTTACCTGCTCCAGTAGCTGAATTTTTACTCATGGCAGTTGCATTACTGTAGAGCTGCAACAAATCTTTACTGTGGATATTTTATATTTCACCTGGACTGGCAAGCACAGTACGGTACAGCTATATTTCTTTTATTGCCTTGTAGAAAGGATGAGCTGGCTTGATACTGTTTTGCGGTTGGATAAATGTGGAAACAAAGCAGAGCAGTGTGGCCCAGCTGGGGGGGGGGGGTTGACTATCCCTATGCCTGCCAGCTGCCTCTAGTGCCTCTAATCCTGGGCAACAACTGAAAAGTAGAGCCCAGTCTTATCTGGAAGTTTGGTTCCAGAGTTCTTTGTAGAGATAAGCTCAAATGCATATCACTCTGCATCCTGCACTGCCTCCGACAGGATATTCTGTGTCCCATCTGTCAGTTTCTAATCCAGGGATCAATCCACCAAGGCCCCAGACTTCTCCTGTCATATAGCACACTAGACTCATTGCAGATCTGGAGCTCATGTGGATGTAGCTTCATGCTGTTTCAGTCGGCTGAGCCTGATGTAGCCCTCTGAATACAGGCTGTTGAAGTAGATTGTGGAGGCCTCAGGAGCCTTCTCTTCAGAGACGCACTCCCAGGAGCCGCTGCCCTTGATTACATTGCTTTCAAGGTCTTGCGGTCCCCTCAACAGCATTGTAGTGATTAACTTAGGGATCATGCACATCATCCACTAATAACAAACACTCTTGCCAAATCCATTTGACATTAAAGCTGCACTGATTATTTTTTCCATATAAACAAAGCTTTAAATGACAATGTGCAATGTGTCATTCAAAGTGAAAAGCTGTCAGAGGATCATCATTCAACTCACCATTCAACATTACTCTCCTCAGCTCTACTGAAATAACATCCCTTACTTTATTGATTGGACCTGAAACATGGAACTTGAAACCTGGAACTCTACTGTTCTGGTTCAGTCTCACCACTATCAGAAAACAACTGACAGACAGGCCAAGATAGCAACTAACATAGTGGACTGCACATTGGACTTTATATTTATCAGGTCACTAGAAATAAATGCCAGATGATTGCTAATGTTGCTTAATTGCATTGAGCGATCATTTGAAAGCAGCCATGAAGATTCTTGAAGGAGACTTGTTCCATGGGAACTGAACTGTAACAGTAAATTCTGTGCTAATGCAGCTTAGCTTACCTGTTTCTGTATACACTCCATTTATTTCTGTGTGTGGTTAGAAGAATGTAAGAAGGCTGCTTTTTTATTCTGTTATTCTGTGCATGTCTCCCTTATAAATTATGACAGTGGTGTGTCAGTGATCTACACTTCAGTATGGACAAACAATGCGCATTTGACATTTTACATGGAAACAAAAATGCTTTTTGCATATTTGTTTCTACCTAATCTTTTTTGCACACATAATGAAAACACAGTGCTGTGTGTTTGAATTTTCATTTGCATTATGGCTCTATTACTATGGCATAGGTCTACTCACAGAATGAGAATGTATTTGGAGCTAAACCTCCACACTCTCGAGTAATCCCTTAACACCACACCCATCACAAGGCACTCAGATAAAAACACAAACACACACTCTCACACCACCACTAGTCCCTTGAGTGACATGTATATTTTATAACCAACCTTTCACTCCAATCCCAGTCCTGAACCTGAGGGGGAACTCTGGTTAAAAGTCACATCAACTAGGCAAACATTTTCTTTCTGGCTGCCAAGAACTCAGACAGGAGGTGTGATAATGTCCATCTGTGTAAATCATGTTGTTGGATCTTATGGGATATATGGGAAGTGTGTCAGCTAAAAAGCTTTTATCTTATGTACTGTTGGTTTGATATTGTTGCAGATAAATGTGCATAATAAAACACAGATTGTTGCATAAAGGGCTGTACGTTTCTTCAATATGCTGTAAGTTATTTTATATTGTGAATACGATAGTTCAAATTAACTGGTCAGCTCTAACTTACTTTTCAACAAAACAGATGTACAGATGTGTTTAAATAGTCAACTCTCCTGTGTTTACGGGCTATGTTAGCAACAGTGTTCTACAGTTGCTCCCTGGGTCTTCAGGGAGAGAGAAAGGACTGCACATGATGTCATCTGTGCTTCTAATGAGATTAGATGTAATTGTAAAAAGAGAAAAAGAGAAAGGGTTACTGGGAAAATATAAAGGACACATGGGAATAGCGTCCCTGTAGGAGACATATGGTTGTACTTTGAAATTCACAAACGCTTCCAAAGGCACTTATGTCAACTACTAATAGCTCTTTTCAACAAATCATAGTGTCTCTTGCCTGATATATGTAGTTCCACTTACATTAAGGAAAACAAATGCTCTTTGTTTCCAGAGCAAAAACAAAAACAAGACCATAAGTCCTCATAATGCACAACTCAGAGGATGTTTACAGCAAAACACGCAAACGCCATTTTTACAGAGGTGGTGGATCCTAGAGGGGTTTGTACTAAAAGATCATTTTGAAATTATATGCTTAGAAGAGTAGTTCATCTTTTTTAACTGAAAACCTGGAACTTTCCATCACTCTCCAAAAAACAATTGTAGCCGCAACTGTTTTCAGAGGAAAAGCTCGGACAAAGTTGGCGACTAACCCAGTGGAGCAGCCAGAGAACCAGATGTTTGTCATGTTTCCCATGAGTTTGAATAGAACTAAATCAGAGCTCAATGAGACTGTACAGTGGATTAGAATGAAATATTTTCAGGGCCAAATATGATAAGCAATAGTTAAATCTTTTTAGCTACCGATGGCAATAAAATTACTACGACTATTGATGTGATTAAATACACATGCAATTGATACCGTCAGCTAAAACTAATGCAGCCTAATATCACAGCCCTGTAATAAATCCTTCTTCATTAAGATGATTTCTCACTTTCCGTTATTGTCAAGGAGACATTGATTTAACTGTGTGATCATTGTGAAGAATAGAGTCTCTGGTGTTGTTTAACTGTATTGTATTATACAGAGAGGTGTTGCTAAATAGCTTACCCTCATTGATAGATAGTGGGTGGACAAATTAACAGATATGCTTATCGTTTGCTCTAACCAATTAATGCTGACAAACCTTTCCCATTGGCATTATCTTCAGCTAATGTGTGAGGGGTTGCTAGATGCA
Source organism: Anabas testudineus (assembly GCF_900324465.2). NCBI lineage: Eukaryota > Metazoa > Chordata > Actinopteri > Anabantiformes > Anabantidae > Anabas > Anabas testudineus. Next base: position 4,318,199 of record NC_046621.1, on the reverse strand, counting down.
GTTCACATTCATCACACGCTTTAAATTAAGAGTTGTTGTTTCTGTAAGTCGACAAATAGCAGCTCTGCAAACTGCGTCAGTCTCACTTTTTTCCATTTTTGTTGCTGTTTTCCAAAAATCTGGGCAGATATCTAGCTGAAAAGTACTGAATGCTAAGGAAGAGATGTCTCCATTTTAAGTCCTAACAGCTAAACTCTTATTGGTCAATTGTTTCTATACCTAAGACATCCACAGACATCTATGGCCACACAACAACTGGCCTGATGCTGATTTAATATGCTGATCACATATCTAAGATAGGGATGGTGATTCAAAGATCTGGAAACAAGCTTCCACCACCACAGATCTGCTATTATCCAGAAAAGAAATTGTGCGATTAATCTACATAGTGTGGAAAGGTAAACCACTATTGCAATATGCTTTTCTTTAAAGCCATGTTCTGTTGAGTTTCTTAATATAATTTAGATTGTGCAGGGGAGAAATACGCCTTGCAACATGCACAAATGCAGATGATCTACTACTAGCAGCATCCTACACAAAAGATTAATCATATTCAAATGACAGGAGTGGAAAAAGCCCCAAGTGCATAACTGTTGTGTGATTTTCATGACAGGATCTCATCAATTGCTGGAGAGTGGAGGTGTGGAGGCACACGTCTACTCACTCTTTCCTCCTCTGTGTGATGTGTGTGTCTCTGGAATATTCCATTAAGCAGGGAAAAAGGGGGCTAAAGGACAGCTGGGCTCAGCCAACATGCTGAGAGAGAAATTAAATGTACTTTCTTCACCAATCAATACCCCGCTGTGTGCAGATTATAGAGGTTTGTTGAGGTTAGAAATAGAGTGTTTATCTGACATGACATTGTCCTCAGAGCTCTGCGGGGTCATCACACAATGTGCATCTGCATGCTTTAGAAAGCATTATAGGGTCACTAAATCCTCCTATGTCTCTGGGTGACTTACAAAAAGTGTATTCATAAGAGATTTTTCATGCGTTAACGTTGTTCCTGATAACTTATATATTAAATAACTATACAGCAATGAATCAAAAGGTGTTATTCTTCCTGTAGTGTTTTCACCATTTTTCATTCTGTGCTCTTTTTCATCCAGTCTATATATATGAAATGTCAGATTAGAGTGGATAATTTAATTGCCTACACAGGGGAGATACTATGGTACAGTAGATAGTAGCAGCTTTCATCTTCTCTCGCACAAGTTCTCTCGTGATATGCCTTATTATTACATTCTCCTTTGTCTTGTAAATATGTAAAAGTTTCACAAAATCTGTGGCTAACGCACAGTCAGAGGTTGTCTCTGAGGCTAGGAATGAAAAATGATTATGCAACACAGCCTGTGTGCGACTTTGCACAGCATCTCAATGTCCTGTCTGTGAAAACACAAGGACATAAACATGTGTACGACAGCAAAAGCCTCGGAAAGCTGCAACAGCAGGTGAGCCAAATGCAATAGGATAACTGCTCGTGTTCACTTGTTGGTCAATAGCAAACATGCTGACAAATAATATTTTCCCCCGAGTGGGATACAAGAACAAATTAAACACTGCACAAACTCAGAGCTGAATTAAACAGATTTATCTCCCTGATTATATTGGATCTTTTACAAATGTATCTGCAGCTGCTGTGGAGAAGTTCCAAAATAAAGAATAAAAATACATTTCTTGCAGTGAAACTTTGCCCTTTCATCCCAAAGGTGATGCCCCAGCTCTACCATCAGGCTTCCGTTGTATTGTGCTTGTTTGGAAGCTTTTACATGAGTAGGTTGTCAGAGATCAGTGAATCACTGAATCATAAAAGCTAAACATGGCAGAGATATTATCATTCTGAGAAGCTTATATTTACTCTAACAGTAAATAGATGTGGGAGAAATAAGCTGGACAGGATATAAATCAATCAAAAAACAATATTATGCATGGAGCGTACCCTTTGGAAACAGCAAAGACACAGCCTGTGGTGCTTTGCAGAGTATTCGTTTGCCTATGTAAATTCCATATTCTGCCAGCTGTGCATTCATTATTCATTATTTTACATAAATGGGCAGTGGGATGGGTATTAAAATACAATTATTTTGCTTGACTTGGCTTGTATATTTAACAGTTGTTATGTTAACTTTCTCAATTGATATGTTTTTCTCAATTCTGGGCTTGCAATGCAAATTTGTTCAAATGTTGCTTTAGTGAGATGGTGAGTTTAATCGTTACACACAAAGAATGTAAGAATTATCACTGGTATATCTGGTGGGTTTAAATATGCAGCTTTTTCACAACACAAATCAACACTAGCCCACTGTGTTACTGTGGGGGTGTATACATGTGGGCTGAGTGGGAGCAGGGGCACCGCTGGGGTCTTGGCTTTCTCTCTGAACAGCATCTTCAAGCCTTTTTGCATCTCCTTGTAAAGCCTCCACTTACCAACTCTTAACTTCTCCTTTCTTCAACTGTATAGCTTTGTTGAGCTTGAATACATTTCTTTCTTCTTCCCTGTCTGCTGTTTGTTGTTCATCTCATACAGTATGCATAAATTGTGCATCTCCCAGTGCCTGCTTTTTGATTGTTGCCTGTGGTATTTGCTCAGCTCTACCCCTGCTAGCACAAACTGGCAGGCAACTCCTGCATCTGTACAGGTAAGCAGGCAAAGAGCTGGTCTTGCCTGAGTCTTCCTTTTCTACATCACCTGTTCAGCATTAATGCACTTTTGCAGCAAGACACACACTTTTGATATTTGACAGGCACATTAAGAAAAATAATGGTGCTGCCAAGTGGCATTTCGAGCTATGGATCAGTTTCATTTTGTTTAATAAACATCAGCCATCATATCAGGCTGTCAAGCTCTGCTAAGGAGGTGATGCAAAATGAGAGCGGGCAAATTAAGATTGAACTTTGTGAGGATATCACTGCACTACCTTTCTCCCATCTGAATACTGAGGAAGGAAAATAGGAACTGCCATAGTTGGCCACTGCTTCCCACTGGCCACTGGTTATGACTAATACTGTATAACGCAAAATGCTTCCAAAGTGAAATCCACGTTCATAGTGGGGGTTTTACTCAAACAAATGTGCTGAAAAATGGCATTTGTATCTTATGACAAGTTTATAAATGACTGCAGATGCTGATAGGTCTCAATACTGTAGAGCATGAAGCGTATTCTGGTTTTTGGACTGTCTGGTTTTATGGCCCTGTAGCATGATGTATTTAAACCCAATACACGCTCTTACAGGGGGAAGCAGTGACCAACTATGGCACTTCCTATTTTCCTTTCCAGTATTCACAGTATTCAGATGGGAGAAAGTACAGTTACAGTGAAAAGTTCAATCTTAAGTTGCCTGCTCTCATTTTGCATCACCTCCTTAGCAGTGCCATGGCTGGTGCAGACCCAGTTGTAAATAAAACATGCCATAAGATGTGGAATCTTATTGTTTTTCCTGCTGACTGATTGTAGAAAAACTGATTGCAGATTAAATATTTTTTACCATTTTATATTGTGTGTTAGTGTTTTCTCCATCTGTTCCTCAAACGATCAAGGAAGGCCATTGTGTGCTTTTATACAGGTCTACACTGCCACCTGGTGGTACCTTTTAGAAAAAGCAACATACGATAGTAATTTTAATGTAAGTCTAGTTTACATTGAAAATGCTTTTTATTGAAATTGGAAGTGTACAACTTATGAAACACTGTAATTGGCAGCATTTGAATATCTGAAAATTATCCACATGTACTGTTTTTTGGCACTGTTGTGTCACAAGTCAGTGTGGATTACTGTAACAGCTGCCACTGTGTTGGCTATAAATTATACTATCCGTGCCTAGAAGCAGTGCTGTACTGTCCTGTTTTTGGCCTAGGGGATTTGACTCTGTCACCTACAAGCTGCCTCCAGGCAGACCACAAAGTAGTTTAGTAACAACCCTGCAGTCACAACCACTATATTTCTGCAGCGTTGTGTCAAGCTTCATTCAGACTTCTATTACTTTAACTAGTTTTTCTGTTTCTCAGGGTTAATCCAGTTAATCATGAATATGGTACACATAGTTTCTCAATCTGCAATTTTCTATTACTAATTTATTTGAATTCTTTAGCACCAGGAACGAGGTGGTCTGCTCAAACGTTTTTCAGTTTTTAGGCGGTGTTATTTTACCTGATTGCATTAACAGTATTGCTTCAGTTCCACCAGAGTAAAGACTCTTTTCCACTTCCTCTCTTAGGCTTACTAGCTAATGAGAGCACACATAGAGGTGGCAGCAGTGAATGTAGTTAAAAGTTTACTAAGATTCCTTACTCAACATGTAACTAATCAAAGGGTAACTCCGGAAAAAGTGCTTTAACACTGTAAAAGTGTTAAAGCACTTTTAAGTACTGTACATTGAAGGTTGACAGTGGTTTGATTTTAGACCATTTATAGCTTGTTTGCATAGTAGAAAAACTTCAGTTTGGGGGAAGGACTCATTTAAAAATGTATGTAGTGAGATAAATGAATGATTGAACATTGTTGAATGATACACACTGCAAATGTGTTGAAGCAGTAGCAGCTTGCGTTTAGGTGTATGCCAATCAGAAAGCAGAAAGATTTGAAGGACTCATATTGAGCTTCCTGGAGGTAGGAGTTGAATTTATTTTGAATGTTCCCACACGTTTCCTTTCCAAGGGTGAAGTAAGCAAGGCTGCTGTCCATGGTGCTGAATCTCTTTTTTTATTTTCACTTTAGTAACTCGTCTTTCAATGGCTGAGCTTCCACGGTTGATGGTGTTTTTAAAGGAGCAGTCGGACAAACAGGGAGAGAGTGAATTGAACCGCCATGCAACTTTGTTTTATTCTCTGACATCCGTTCACTGTGCAGCGTCAGATTCAATTATCACCAAGTACCTAGAACTATCTCCCACTTCCTCATTTGCATGCAAATGAAAAACACCCAGTGACCAGGCAAAGTGTGTTTCAAGGTCAGAAAAATGGCAATAGGTTGTAGTGCTCGTAGTGCTTGTGGCAATATTTGCACCGCCATGAAATCTGGGCCAAATGTTTCGGTGACATTACGTCTTAAGTCACATAAAAAGAATCAGCATTTTAATGTGACCCTGTTCCCATAGGATACACGATCCTGCACAGTATGCAGTCAGAGTGGTGTAGTTACAGTATATAGTCTTGTGTGTCACTGCCTTTCAAATGTGTTTATACAGTGACTACAGAAAAGACTAAGACCCCTTCACTTTGTGTACACATTGCTTTTTAGATTTGATTTCAATTAGACACAACTGTAATTTTTCCCGTCATTCTACATATATTAAACATTCTTTTATATTAAAACATGTTTTCTGAGTGGAGAGTGATTAAAAAGAACTGCACTGTAAGTCGATGAACAACCTGCAGCACAAGTAGCAGGTTAACAAGTCAAAAGTGAGGGAACGCAGGCCCATGGTTCATCTTTCAGTGCAAAGAATGACCCAAAGCCAAGACAATGCTGGAGTGGTGCTAAACCTATAAAACATTTGTATCAAGACCTGAAGATAGCAAGTCACAGACATGTGCAATCCAAGCTGACAGAGAGAGAGAGAGAGAATGAGCTAAAAACATTAGGATAAACTGCCCGTTCTTAGGAGAGTTTAAGCTTTTGGCTTAAATAATAGATCGCTGCACATCTATTTAGCCTAAGAGATAATCACATGGTGTGTTTACTATATTTTCTGTGCGACTTGGTACTTAAGTTCCCAGCACGGGGAAATCTTGACCACAGATTTCAAACACAGTACAAAATAACGCTACTGTCAAAAGCTCTTTGTGTACACTGGACACATCATTTCTGAAGAATCAAAGAATCGTCAACAACTCATGTATCGGTATTTTTAGTGTTTATACTAATCCTGTACTTGTGCACTGACAACTTCAAATCTAGCAGGACTTCCTCCATCCTTTAGGAAAATTAATCTGAGCTTATTGAAAAATGAATTTTATTATTTCAAGTTAGATGTTAAGGAGGAATGTAGAGAGGAAGTGAAGATGAAAGATAATAAGAAAGGTGAATAGAGACAGATTTAGCTCTGATAATCTAATTACCATCTTACTCTATGTAGAGTTACTCTATGTAGTCTATGTAGAACTTATGGCCAAACAGAACAAGCTGCCTCCTTACAGGAGGCATAAGGCCAGACGCTGATCCATTAAGTGACCCTTGATTTACAGTTCTGCATTTGGGATCAGGAAAAAAACAACCATGCATAGAATCTAAAAATTAAATAATATTCATGAATATTCCTGAAACATGAGTTCCTGTGAGACAATGGTGAACCTAAATGAGACAAGAGGAGTGGTACTGGTAATAGTGCAGCACTGAGAGTAGGTGTGGAACGGTTCTGAAACCGAAACCGACATACAAATGTATTACAGACTGGAAAGATGGACCTGTGACACGCCTCTCCCCCCCCCGCCCCCATATATGTAGATGAAGCCTTTTGAGCTTTCAATATGTTAGTAATCTAATGTTTACAAAATCACAAAATCATTATTAAATGTATTAAATAGCACATGTTTTACCTATTTGTTGTCTTCAAACTGTTTGCAATTGGACCAATTTGGTCATTTATAATTGAGTGGTCAGGCCTTTAGAAGGATTTTAGCTCAAGATGGACAATAACCCTGAGACTGCAGATCGCTCATGTTTGTAATTAAACAAAATTCACTACATTAAAAATAAACTTTTAAGACGAGCTTTATTTAACCCTTTTCTTTTTTTTAACCCTTCAGTCTTCAGTTGTGACTCGGAGCCTGTTTCTTCCATGACAGAATCCTAAATGTTACTGTGCACTGTGTTGTTATATTACACATGTAGACAAGTAAAGGTGTCATCTTTTTGCTCAGAAGCCTCTTTGTACAGTATTTAGTCACATATTTTATGTCATGCAGATATTGCATCTCTATAAAGAGGTTTTTTGGAACACATTGCAGTGATCACAGTGAATCATTCTTGGCAGATGCATCACAGATTAAGTTATATACCCACATATGCCGTCACACCAAGTACACAATTTGATAAAATATCAGTTATTTCTACACCCCCATAGACGAGCCTTCATAAAATAGTTTTATGCATCCTATAAATTCACAGAAGAAAACCCTTCAGATACATTATAAATAATATGTTTGTTTTTTTTTTACATTTAGGTACAAATAGCACTCCTTCCATCCAGGGAATGAACATAAACCTAATAAAATAAAGTATTAGTAAGTAATACATGGCAGTTATCAGCTTCCAGCATACTCCCAGTCTAGCTGGGAGTTGTCTGGGCAGATAAAACTTTCTAACAAGTCGACATGTGATGGTGACTGTTGCTTTTCTCTGAGGCCTCCTACTGCACTCTTTATAAATACTATTTAAAATAATAACGCATTTCATTCATTAAAGCAGCTCTAAATTAGACAAATCTCCTGTTTTGTGATGCAACCGTGCAAACACAGTGTTTTTTTTTAAAAAGTAAGAGTGCCTATTTTCCGGGAAAAGCACCGATGCCATATTGAAAGGGTCCATGCTTGGCCGGACTGCGTTTGAGGAAGCTCGTCCGCCCGGCAGTCGGAGCGGCGCGGCGCGGAGCGGAGGGGGGACTCGACGCAGAGAGCTTCAGGCGGTGTGCGCGCTGGTGACGGACACCGAAATATCGCCACGACGGCTTAAAATCAACGCAGCTATGGGCGCACCTTTACCGTAGCGGTCGTTTCGTGTCCTTTTCAGGTAAGTGAGGCGGGTGCACTGAGTGTTCGTGGCTCCATTTGTGTGGAAATAGCCGCGGACTGGAGGGGGAGCCGTGCTCACTACAAAGCCTTTCTCTGCCGGAGAAAATGCCGGGGCTGCAGCAGCCGGGAGGCCCGCCTGTGTCTTTCAAGTCACCGACGAGCAGCGCGTATCCCGCCTGTGTTTCACTCCACCGCGTTCATTTCTCCAAAAATGCCTCCTCGCCGTTTCATCCAGAGCGTTAACTATCGTTATATTTACGTTTAGCGTGGTTATTGGTCGACTAACGTGGGGTTTTGACAACCGTGGCCGGTACCAAGCAAACATGGTTGCTCTGCGGAGTCTCCTAACGCTGCACGCCGGGCATCGGTGCAATCCGCGCCGCTAGAGGGTTACGGGGACAGTCGGGGTTCCTCTGTTTCAACCAGGAAAACGTCCGGAAGGGGAAATGCACGCAGCACATTGTGGTTATATAAGACTAAAAATGCTACTCGGTAACGTCGGCGTGTTGGACGAAACTTTCTTTGTACACTTGATATGTCATCTGTAAAGTTGGACCGCGTCCGACTGCGTTCTGCTACGTTTGCAGCTCGGTCCGTGCGCGTTTCATTGTGTCTTGCACGACGCGTCCTCGGTGATCCATCCTGCTGCCGCGTACTTGTGCGTACTTTTCTCCCAGATTCGTGGGGTTATAATTATTGCAGGATATGATTACGACTTGAGGATATCGTCTGTTGGGGTGAAGCTGTAGTGCAGTTGCTCATTCACCCTGCAGGCTGCACACTGCGCTGGGGGGATCTGGGGGCTAACGGAGGCTCCTGCGCAGCGACCTCTCGACAGGGTTAATGTCAGACAGCATTGAAGCCCAGTACTGCCTGTTGCAGGGGTTACATTTGTACTAACATCATAGAGACTACTAAACAGCGCTGTTGCACACCCACATCACTGACACGTTTCCTTGTGCTTCAAGTCGACACCCATCAGTTCACTGGATGAAAAGTCCCACAGAGACAGATGCTGCCATCCGGTACTAAGCAAATGAAGCATCAGAAGCAGCATTTCATGTTATGCAAGGATTAATAACCCGTCTTCTCTCATAAATAATGTTTGCACCGCTTAGCAGCACCAACATTTGCAGTCTCATAATCCAGTTTTAATTGATACAAAAACCTGAGCTGTAGCCTACATACAAATAATACCACATTTAAAATTCAACATAAGGTAATAGAAGGATTCACTTTAAATACATAATATACAATATTAAGTGTTATCATGTACTTAAACTATGAACTAAATGGTAACTACAGCTGCCAGATTTACATTTAGTTATGTGACAGATGCTTTTATTCAAAGCAACTTAAAAGTGAAGTACAAAGCAAGCAAAATAGATGATTAATGTAGATGAAGCTTAATTAAAAAGTTAAAGTTTTCTTCTGAAATGCAGTGAAGCACAACAGTAAAGTAGAACTACTCAAATAAAGTAGGAGTAGGTTGGTTATACAATATAAGAATAAATAAACATAGTAAAGTTGTCATATTTTATGGTGTAGTGAAATATTGTTCAGAGATACATCTATATTATTTTATTATTTATAATACTCCAATAACTGCTTGAGGGGACCCCTTAAGGCTTAATTACTAATTGGGTGAACTTGACAACACCCTGAGGCCCCAGACCCACAGGGACCCTGAAGGTCTCAGTTTCACTGTGTGACAGTTACTTTATTGTTATTTCACTACTAGTAGCGGGCTTGTTGAGTGATTGTCATATTTAATAAAAAGTAAAAAATATCTAACACCTGAAGTCTTAAAGAAGGATGTCCAAATATATAATAATGATTGCTAATTCACATAGAATTTCTACAGCTGGGAATTTTAAATGTTCAGTGTTGTTTGACTTTATTGTCACTGCTCTTTGTTTCTGTTTTCTTCTCAGTTTGAACAATGTGATTGTGGTGGGGCCCAGGTCCACTCCAATGATCAAGGACTTCATCCTATTTCACTAGAATGTACTTGATGAATGTACCTCCTGTCGCAGCGACGCAAACAGAATGGAGAACATGTGGTCCACCTGGAGGCTATAGCCTTCAATGCTTCAATGACTCTGACACTGAGTTGTCCACTGTAGGCACACCTATCTCAAATAAGGTCCAGATGATCATAGAGAGCCTAAGGAGCACCCAGTCCTCACTCGAGATGGGCGACGAGATTGAGGGAAATGTGCTTTCAGGACAGGATGGTCATCCCCAAGCCTGCAGGGTTACAATGGGTTCTTATGTAGGAGCCAAGTCCAAAACTAAAGGTTCCACTGAAAACCAACGGGCGGATGTTTCCTCCCCAGTAAACCATGGGAGCAGTGACTCGGACAGTGATGATTCTGTGGACAGAGGAATTGAGGAGGCAATACGGGAATACCTGAAGGAAAAAGATGATCACAAACGCAAGGCAGAGCCATGTTCCCCTTTTCTCCAGGCCTCTAAAATTCCCAGAAAAAACATGCATATTCCTGAGGTTTCTAAACAGAACTCTGATAGTAATACTCTAATTTCAAACAACCAGATTCCCAAAAGTGTCAAAGTTGAGAACCTCACAACTCCAGCTGTTATACCCATTAAAAAGTACATCAAAAACAAGGCCTCCCTTAGTGACAACATGGTTATGACAATGGATTCTAGTAAAAGTCCAACAAACAAAGGTTTGCAGAAAGAGCAGATGAAGAGTCCGTCTAAAACAATCAGCCTCTTCAACAAAGTAAAGTGCTCGGTCCCAATTAAAGTGGAGGAAGACTCAAGTGATTCTAGTAGTGATGATGGCATCGAGGAGGCTATTCAAAGATACCAGCTGGAGAAACAGGAGCAGCAGAACAGAAGGGAAGATTTCAATTCACATGCATTCAAAGATGATTCGGACTCCACTAGCGATGATGGGATTGAAGAAGCTATTCGCTGCTACCAGCTTGAGCAACTGAAGGAAAAGAATGTCCTGAAACCGTTCTTACACAGACAAAACCCCTTCAGTACGTCATTAATACACGCTGTTGGATCTACAAGCACGGAAAGCATGAAGAAACACAAGCTGAGAAAGAAAAAGACCAGAACAGAGAAAGAGGTCAAATCTGTTTCTCCATCTATTTGCATACCCAATAATACATTTTCGGACAACCAGGAAGGTAAAGGAAATGGACTACTTTCATTTAAATTAGATAGTTTTACGCCGCAACCTACCCCTACCCCACCAAAGATCAATACAACTGCAGAGCTCATGTGTGCTGAGGCAATACTGGACATTTCGAAAACCGTTATGCCTGGGGCCTTCCAAAATGTTGGCCTTAGCAGTTGTGTCCCCACTGAATCTTCTTTGCAATCTTCACCTCTTTACAACTGTGCCGGGAGAGAAAATGATGACAGCTCCATTGATAGTGAAGACGGGATTGAGCAGGAAATCAGGAAATTTCTGGAGCAGAAGGCTCAAATGCACAAACAGTCACCCACATCTGCTGTGACTCAAGAAATTCAAAGTACAAATGAACCAGAAAAAATGAAAGCAAAACAAGTTGCAACCCAAAAGAAACCTCAAAGACTGTCTTTGACACAGAAAAGAAAACACAAAGAGGAAAACAGTAGCATTTCAAACGTGTCAGGGGTGGATAAAGAAATGGCCCCTAAGCCTTTACCTGAGTATAGAAAAGATTGTAGTCCCTCTGTATTTTCCCAGAGGAGCCCAACACATCCAACAGCTGGACTACACAAGACAGAACAAAGTGGAGACAAAAGCAGCTCGCTTGACAGTGATGAGGACCTAGACACTGCTATAAGAGACCTACTCAAAACAAAAAGGAAGTCAAAGAAAAAGACAAGAGACTTAAAGCGGAAATCGAAAAAGTGCCTCAGAGAAGAAGACCCACTGCTAAAAAGTGTTTTACAGACCAAAAAGTTGAAACCGGATCCTTTGTCCAAGAGCAGTGCTTTGATAAAAATACACAAGAGTAAGGATGACATAAAAGACAAGTCTGGAATGAACAAAAAAACTATTTCCCAACTTAAACAAACTAATAAAAATAAAGTGCATGATAACGATGATGATGATGAAACGGAGACAGTGAAAGAGGCTGAGGATAAAGAAGCCTTGTTGCTGCACAATAATCAGGCTGTTCTGCAGATAAAGGATGAGAGCAGTTCGGTAGACAGCGATGATAGTATTGAGCAAGAGATCCGAAGGTTTCTGGCCGAAAAGGCCAAAGTTTCCACTGCAGAGAAAAATAAAGATGAAGATGCATTAAGGAATGACACAGTTAAGGTTTGTACCTTACTCCAAGATGAAGACCATAAGCAGGAAAATCAGCTGGCTGAAATTCCAAGAAAAAGTAGCACCTCTCCCCTGTCTGGCAAATCTCCTCTGATTAGTCCACCTCAAGATAAGCCTCTACGTCCAACACAGAGTTTGCTTCCAGACATCTCTAACGTTGGTGCACAATCACATCCATCTTCAGTCCAGTCCTGCAGCCCCATCCTTCTGGAGCCAGCGGACGGAGCAGGGGCTGCTAGGACTGATCAGAGGAGGTCTAGCATTGGGAGAGGTGATGTCCAGGATGCCATGCCACAGACGGAAAGAGTGCAAACTGTTTTTAATTCTAATAGTGCTCATTCTCGCTCGGAGTCAATCAAGTGGCGCCAGAGCCTGGGACTCCCCACTACTGACCCAAGGACTCTCAGTCGAACCCCATTCCATATCACCTCATCCAAAATAAACGAGAATGCATCAGCAAATCCGCTCTGTCAAAGTAGGGGGATGAACCTCAAATCACAGACTCCAGTCACTGTTTGGTCATCTGCAAGGACGAGCAGATCACCTTTCTCCTGCTCTACAGAGACAGCTGCTGTATATACACCATTCAGAACCTCTGTTTTGAATCTGTCTACTGTCAGGCATCCAAGGATGGCCTTTGCACGGAGCCTGCTGCCTGGCCAGAGTTCACAATGTCCTGTAGAAGGAGAGGCCGAGAGCATGGTGCATATATCTAAAGACAAGAGTGTGTTTGTCGAGTTGGAATCTAATAGGACCAACCATGTCCAGGTTCGAAGCAGGGACAGGAGCGAGGGAAAGGAGAGAGTAGAGTTGCTAAGTGAGAAAAAAGAAGTAGAGAGCTTGAAGATAAACAATAAAGAAGTACATCTAGAAAGAACGGAAGAAGAATTTGTAGATGAGGCAGAATGTGAGTCAGGCAACAGGAGAAATCCAGAGACGAAGCAGGGCTTTTCCACATTGTAAGTATTTCCTTTGGTCACCATATCCCATAGCAACATAATCCAACTTTCATAGGAGCTCATTTCTTAATTGTGACCTGCTAATAAAAATTCTTTTTTAGACTCTAAGGGAATTTTTGTTAATATGATAAAAAGAAAAAAAACAGGCATTTTTTTAATGTTTGTACATTTATACAACTGTGTAACACAATGGCACCATTATAAAAAACCTTTTGTGCTCTGATGTTGATCCATATCATTGAACTTTTGAAAAGCAATACGGTGATATTTTGTACAAGCAGCAGACTGCATGAGTAGAGCTACCATCCACATGCAGAGTATTTTCTACACAAAAATGACATTATCTTAAATATGTTTGACATTTTGTGTGAAAGGAAAAGACCAAGAAAAATGATCTCTCAGTATAATAAAAATAAGGGGTTAAATGATTGAAGGATGCAATGTTTTTGTTATATTAGTAGGACAATACAAGCTAGCAATGTTAATCAGAAAAACAAATGCTGTAATTACATAATCTCACTCTATTTACGTGGGACAGGTTTATGTTAAGAGATAGAAATATATTTTATGTGCAAAAGTTTAAAAAGTAATTATTGTTCATGTTATTGTAATATGTTTCCATCTCTGTCCTCATTACTGAGTGTCTCAATAAAAGCCAGAAGACAAAACATATAATTGTATGGACACATTTAAAGAAAAGCAGAGGAGAGACTTGCACATGCAAAAACACTGTCAACCCTGAAATGATTGATCAGTTGGAAAATGAATATGCAGCTATTTTGTTAAGTGTTTGCATTATTTTTCAAGCAAAAAATGCCAAACTACTATCTACTGCTTTCAGCTGACAGTGTAAAGATTCACTGCGTTTGTTTGACATATGCAGTAAGAAATGTAACATAGTAGTGTTTTGAATTATGTTTGTTTTTGGCTTGTAGTTTGGTCACACAAAAGAACACGTCACCTTTAACATTTCTTTATTTATTTCTTTATTTTACATTTAACAAGTATCTGTTTATCAAAAAAAAAAATCACTAATGAAAATATTGTATGTACCGTCTCTAAACTCTGCTATTGTTCATAAAGAAGTGCTCAGAATGGCCAAACAACTTTCCTGTAAATTGATCAAAATCTATAAAACTGTTTTATTTATAATAATAATAAAAACAGTCCATGTCATCAGACAATTTTAACTAATTGGACAAATTCATAAACCAATGAATATTGAAACTCCATCCAGACTGTGTCCCAGAAGTACTACTACAGTTTTTTGTGACCTTAACTGACTGCTTTGACTCTTCGAGTCTGCTCCAACTTGAAAATGTCTCTTTATTTCATCCCCACTCTCTCAATATTGTGACCTCAAGCTGCTATAGCTCTAAATCTGGGTACTTGCATGATGATTATTCAGAAAATTCCTTTCTGAAATAATCATCACCCCACCCACGCATTCAGGACAACCTTTCTAACTTTTGCACATAAAGCAAAAGTACACAACTAATTATGAGTGAATTTAAAGCTCAGTTTTTGATGAAAGCCACTATATTAGTCTTTTTAGCTCCGCAGCTCAAATGTTGTTCCAGATTCCACAGAAGCCACATCATTTCTCCTCTCTGTCTTGCTAAACTTGATATTTACTGTGTTCCTTTCTCTGTCATGTCAAAGTTTTCTTGAATTTCGTATGTGGGGGAAAAAGGCTATTTATTTTTGTTTATCAAAAAAAAAAAAGACTGAACATGCTGTGCATTGCCAGGTTTTGTAAATATTTTGTAAGAAGTGTTGTTTTCTTTTACTCTTTCTGATTAAAAAGCATCGTTGCTGTGTCTTAAGTGCATCTGTGTAATAAAGAGTGGAATTGGAGCAACAATGGGTGTTCCTCATTAATAAGCTATAATAATTTACACCATTGCAGCACTCGTTGCTCATGTGTGTCCTGCTCTGCTTTGTTCAGGTCTTTGTCCAGTGCCATTGACCCTGGCATCACTTTCAGACCTTGCATAGCTCTTACCACAGAGGAGAGAAGCAGGATGTTCAACAGGAGGTACCTGGCTGAAGTGTGCAAGAAGGTAGAATTAACTAGAAGCATTAAAGTTGGTGTAGAGTTTATATCTCTTCTCTGTGTGTATCCTATTACAGAAAACCTCTTTTCTTCACTAAAGAGATCTACGTAGTCTTAGTTATGTGTTATATGTTGCTTGCAGGAAAAGGCTCATCACAGTAGTGTTCCCGTCCGGAACAAGGCTGTGCGACATGTCAAAAGAAAGCTTCAGTTTGTTACAGTCAGCAGGTTTGTGGTTGGACCCTGATAATGTGTCTGTTTGTCACGATGAAGTAAAAACCTGTTTATCTCAGACAGTTTTCCATCTTTTTGCAGGAGGAATGAAGCACCCAGCCAGAACAGCATAATGCAATAAAACTTTATTCTGTATTTGAAAGACAAACGGGCGGTGTTTAATATTACAGCATGAGGGTTGATGAATATTTCATTTGCACTGTTATATTTCATGTTAGTGGCTTTTTTCCATTTATACTGTACTTTTAGTTGTTATTAGGTTTTGTTTAAGAACGTTTCATGCCCTGTTTGTAATGTAAATTCATAAATGCATATATTAAGTACATTTCCAAGGTTTATAAGTAAATTCTAGAGCACATATTGCCTGAGTAATCTGCGTTTTGCCATTATTACATTTTCATACTGATGTTTCATGTTTCTTATGAAGTTTCTGATTTCAGGTTACAGTTAGTTTTTCTCCTGGACAGGAAGTTCATCTTCATACTACAGCTGTTTTTGTTAAGTGCCTTTATTGACAGCCTTGTATTTCCGTTCTTACATTAACACTGGTTTATATTCTTTCATGACTGTATAGTATGAGGGTGGTGCTGTCAGTGGTGCTATTGTTAATAAAGCTAAGAGGTACGATAACTAGTGTCATGGGTAGTGTAGTCCATTAGAAAGTTTTTGTCACCACAGTGATGACAGTTTGAAGTCACTGTGATTCTTTAATGTGTTTATGGTAGAGCTATTAATTTGCACTGCAACACCAGGGAGCTCCTCCTGTTGGTGTTAACGGGTATAACAGTTAAAATGCAAACTTAACAGCACTGCACACACTTGTCTGCTTACTACTTAAAGTATGTACAGTCTAATTAATGAAGTTTACTTCACCTGCTGAGTTACTTTAAAACAAGGGCTGCACCTTTAAAAAACACAACTTAATCTTTAGAACCTTTAATCAGTCACTGAATGATGTTATTATTATCTTGTGTTTGTTTGTGTCGCTTTATGTCTGGTGGAATATTTTTATAACACTGACAGTGAATTTAGTGGAGGATCACGTGTACATGACGGGTAAGACTCGACTTTCATCAAAAGTTGTTTGACTGGTTCCTGACAAAAAGAAACTATTACTTTGAAGAATCAGTGCGTTTGATCTGCTGGTGTCGGGATTGAAATAGTTTTGACAATGAAAGTAACACAAATTTATTTGTTGTTACACCTGATTTTGACAACCAGCGTCTTGGTGGATACATTAAGTGTGACTGGTTTCATGTCTAATCTGTGGAAGAGGCTCAGTTTTCAAGGAAGCTGTGATTCATTGAAGTTCAACGCAGAAGGTGAGGACGTGAGGCATGTGAATGGGAAGGAACAAAGTGAAGGAACAAACGTGTAACTATTTACCTGTATATTTAACCCAGAAGATAATTGAATTCAGTTCTTGTTCATTTTCTGCTGTGTACTCTGTAGGTCTCAGAGCTGACCTGGAAAGTAAACTGTTTGGACAACACATAGCTTCACCCATCATCCAGAAAGCTGTGACTGGATTTATGAATGACGACAACCCCAAGAAGCCCCTGGTGCTCTCTCTGCACGGACCGACAGGCACAGGGAAGAACTTTGTCAGTAAGCTGATTGCTGACAACATTTATAAAAAGGGCATGGACAGCAACCGTGTTCATGTTTTTGTGTCTACGTATCACTTCCCCCATCCGAGTCAGATTGATATCTACAAGGTACGACATCAACATAAAGCTCAAACACAGTGACACTGTCCTGTTTCCTAACTATATAAATGATATTTACTACTGTTTCTCCTCAGTCTCAGTTACAGGAATGGATCAAAGGCAACGTCACCAAATGTGAACGCTCAATGTTCATCTTTGATGAGATGGACCAGATGCATCCTGGCCTGATTGACAGTATTATGGTGTATCTGGGCTACTACCACAAGCTAGATGGAGTTTCTTACCGAAAAGTCATCTTCCTCTTCCTCAGGTGAAAAGGCCATCATTCTCTAAGCATGCTGCTGAGTTTGCATTCAACTGAACATTTATCACTATTAAACATTATGTGTTCTCTAAGATTTTGTTGCTGCTGCTGTTGTTGTTGCTCCGTGTGGTTTTGTATTTCCCAAATGCAAGCGATCAGCAGTCTAATTGCTGGCTGCTTAAATTTTCCTCATAGCAATGCTGGATCTAAGGTCATCATAGAGACAGCTTTAAAATTCTGGAAAGAAGGTCGAGAACGAGAGGCGATTGAACTCAAAGACGTTGAAAAGGACATCACTGAATCAGTGTTAAACAACAACCTTAGTAAGCAGATTACTTTTTTAATCACACTAAATTACATTAATTAGAATCAAATTTTTGATTATTATTGAAAGCTTCTCTCTGTCTTTCTGCAGGTGGCTTTTGGCATTCACGCCTTATTGAAAAGAGCATGGTGGACTTCTTTGTCCCGTTCCTGCCTCTGGAGTATGGACACATTATCAAGTGTGTTATGGCTGAGATGAAAGCAAAAGGACTTGAACTAAACCAGGATGTAGCACACAGTACAGCCAATGAATTCATATATTTCCCCACATTTGAAAGAGTGTTCTCTGTAAAAGGCTGCAAGTCAGTGGAGAATAGGATGAAATTCTACATCTGAACTCAGCAGCGTGATTGACATGTTCAGTCTCTACATACATTTTTAACTAAGAACAATACTCTCTGTCTAAAGAGTGAGGAGAGCAAGTCGAGCTAATATAGTTAATGGATTAAAAGTGCTCCAGTTCCTATAGTATTCCCTGTTGTTCCCCCTGTGATAAGCCGATTCAGTCATATTAATACAACCTCTAAAGAAACTCTTTCCAGTAAAATGTCAATCATCGCACTGGAAAACCAGCATGTGCACAGTGGGACCACACTGTGAGGCTGTCAGGATGTTCGATTTGATGAGTTTACATCACATTTGAAACACAGTTCATTATCAGTTAAAATAGGAAATGCCTCATCATCCTTGGCTATTGTCCTCTGCGGCTTGATCTTGATTCTTATTCTGTAGTCACTGTTCTCACTGTGTCACCACCGGGGTCTGTTTTTAGAAAACATAACATCCCTTTCCATCACTACACAGATGATACCCAGCTATGTTTCCAGCAGCTTTAAAGCCAAAGATTTCTCTCTGTGTAATTGTTTTTGAGTCCTGTAATCATGGACATATTGCTTTAATGTGCCTGTTATGGCTAAAACACTATATTAAAACTTTTCCTGGTCCCTTTTAAAGCACTTTTGCCAGTGTCTGTTTTTTTAAAATGTGTTCTACAAATAAATTTGACTTGACAAGCTAAGCCTGCAAGCGTTGACATTCGTTTCCTTGAAGAGTGGCGTTCATTTATGGCTAAATTGATCTGCATGAAAGCCTGAGGCAAAGATGAACTGAAGGTCCCCTGTTTACTCTCGTACTCCCCCCTTACTGTGATCCAAATTTAATTTAATTTAAAAATATGCCCTTAAGAGGTTAAGTATTATTTTAAGTATGAAACTTTTCAAAATTATGGGTGCTCATCAGGTGTTGACATCTGATTCACTCTCACTTTATTTCTTGCATTATTTAAGTTAATAATGCTAAAAAAGCTGCTAAACCTTACTGGCAAAAAGAAACCGTAAGCCGACAGAACCATCAAGGTCTTACGGTGGTACAACAGTTTTAGGTGCTGCTCGAGAATTAAATGGTTTAAAGGATGACTGCAGCACACGTGAGTTTAATTTTACACCTTATTTTGACAGTTAGTGTCCTGGTGGACATGTCCAGTTCAATCACAGAGACTGCTGGTGTCTTTGGCCGTCTGTGGCAGAAGACCTTCAAGTCCGATAAAAGCTGCAACTCAAAATGGATCTCCTTCAATGCACAGGGTGAGGATGTGAGGCATATAAACGGGAAGACAGTTGTTCACTTTTCTTATCTTATCTTATTTGGCTGAAAGTGTGTGATGATCTTTAGATAATTCTGCTGTGTACTCTGTAGGTCTCAGAGCTGACCTGGAAAGTAAACTTTTTGGACAACACATAGCTTCACCCATCATACTGAAAGCTGTGACTGGATTTATGAATGACGACAAACCGGAGAAGCCCCTGGTGCTCTCTCTGCACGGACCAACAGGCACAGGGAAGAACTTTGTCAGTAAGCTGATTGCTGACAACATTTATAAGAAGGGAAGTGGCAGCAGCTTTGTTCATGTTTTCGCATCACAACTTCACTTTCCTCACCTAAGTCAGGTTGATTCCTACAAGGTACGATACTAACATAAAATTTAAACACTGACATTGATTTGTTGGTCTTGTATGAATTAATTAAATTCACTACTGTTTCTCTTTAGCTTCATTTGCAGCAGTGGATCAAGGGCAATGGCACCAGCTGTGAGCGCTCCATGTTGATCTTTGATGGGATGGACCAGATGCGTCCTCGCTTGATTGACGGTATTGTACCGTACCTGAAGGATTACAACAAGCTGGTTGAAGTGTCTTATAAGAAAGCCATCTTCATCTTCCTCAGGTTAAAAGATGAACACCAGAGATGCTCTCACCAATCAAACTTTAATTCATTCCAACCTTTATACATGTGTTTTCCTTGATTCACTTGACAAAGACATGGACATTGTTGATGTTGCCATCCAATACCAATCCATGCTGCAACTTTAAAACACACTCTAGTCTTACAATAGAGAGTACTAGAGTACAAGTACAACCACAGGCTAACATTTCTCTAATCTTTTTCCTAGCAATGCTGGATGGGGCATCATCACCAAGACAGCTTTAAATTTCTGGAAAGAAGGGCGACATCAAGAGTTTGAGCGCAAAAACTTAGAAATAGAGATCTCTGAAGCAGTGCTAAACAATGGTGAGTAGATTAGGTTTGTTTGTCTAGATCATCACACAAATTTAGATTTCATCAAATAAAAAAACTCTCAATCTCTTCCCATAGATGTCTTTTGGTATTCCAGTTTGATTAAAAAGAACCTGGGTGGCATCTTCGTTCCATTTCTGCCTTTGCAATATCAACATGTCGTCCAGTGTGCAGAGGCTGCGATGAAAAACAGAGGACTGCAGCTAGACTGGGATGAAGTCGACAAAATGGCCAGTGATTTGGACTATTTCCCTAAATTTGAGAAAGCATTCTCTGTCAGAGGCTGAAAGACAATAAAGACAAAGTTGAAATTCTACACATGATATCAGCAACTATATGTTCAGTTACTATGTTCACTGCTGACTGCAGGATTTATTTTAATAAGAAACGTCCTATTAAAACCAACTAAAGGTGGTTTCATAAAGATTTTAACAGTCAAGAGAAAATTAACAAATAAATGCTACTTTATTGTTAGGTTAATAACTCTGACTAACTTTGTGTCCATACATAAAAACAAGTTGTGTCAGACCTGAATGTTTGATGATCTTCTATTGATTTAGTCATGACTACTTTTTTTTCTTTTATCTAATACACCCTGATTGTTCACAACAATGTATGTTTTGGGATAAATGTTTTATAACAAATAACATAAAAATAGATTTAAAGTCTATTTAAATATTCTGATTATCGCTATTTGTAAATAACCTTTGAACTCTGACGTCATGACCATCTCAGCGTTCCTGTGTTGACTCGGACAGTTCACTTCACAGAGCGGGGACCACAGCGGTCACAGGCTGCCTGACTTCTTCTTTTTATTTTTTATTTTTATTGATGTGTGTGCTACATCCTAAACTCACGATATAAGTAGCTAAACTGTATAAACTCTCATTAGATCCATGTTATACATCCTCTGTATCACTTTAGCATCATCTTTAACTCGCTAAACATTTCATGGGTTGCGTTAAACAGAACTTGCTGTGTGTCACGTGTTCATGACGTATGAGGAAGTACCGCGTTGTAAAGAAGCTAGCTGTGTATGCTAATGTCTGCTACAGTTAAGGTTGTTTAGCGCATAAATACGACGATGAAAACAACACGTTTATATTTGTTCTTAACCATTTTTTCGACAATCGCTTTGCTTGTGGACACGGATGAGTCCGTCACAGCAGCCGTTGTTATCGGAATCGGTGCAACTTTAGGCTGGACGATGTACAAATATTCTCATGAAAGTTGCGATTCGAGTTGGATATATTTCAATGCAACAGGTGAGCATGTGTAGGATGTTTGAACTGGGCTAAAGGTACAGACACATGTAAGCTTAGTTAAGTGTTTTCGCGTGCAGTCTGAAGGGGAATGAAGGTGGAGTGTTTTACACCTCAAATCGAAACCGACCTGGGAGCGTAAAGTTAAATAGGTTGTTTTCTTCCTTCAACATTAAACTCGGGTGAATTCCTGCAGGTAACTGTTAGTGATGCAAAGATCAAGAAGAGACACATTCTGTAGAGTTTCTGAATTTAACAAATATGAGGTGGAAACGGATTTATTTAGACTTCAGGGGTCCATGTTGTGAGTGGGCTTTGTTCTGTGGCATAACTCCACTCTGCTGTTTTCTCTGTTCTCAGTCATGTGTGTAGATGGTAGTCTACAAGTTTTACACTGTACCTGCTGGTAGACAGTGGTAAATGTACCGGTTGAACAACTGTGATTTTGTGTGGCACACAGCGGCAAGATGCAAATAGAATCGACTTATTGTATTTTTGTGTCATAAGTTAGGTGCTTGCAGTCACTAATCCTGTTCATTTTCTGCTGCGCTCTTCTAGCTTTGGAGGCTGATCTGGAAAGCAAACTGTTCGGACAGCACATTGCATCAAGCATCATCTTAAAAGCTGTGAACGGATTCATGAAAAATGAAAACCCACAGAAGCCCCTGGTGCTCTCTCTGCACGGTTCGACCGGAACAGGAAAGAACTTTGTTAGTAAGCTGATTGCTGAAAACATTTACAAGGAGGGAATGGACAGCAGGTTTGTTCATGTTTTCACATCTACTCTACACTTCCCTCATCCAAGTCAGTATCTTACCTACAAGGTACGAAGTACAGAGAAGAGCCTTCATTTTACTTCAACTAGAAACACAGTCACACTGTTATGTCCAGCCTTCTGTAGGAATAAAATATATCCTCCTCTCTCCTCAGTCTCAGTTACAACAGTGGATCAAAGGCAACGTCAGCAACTGTGAACGCTCCATGTTCATCTTTGACGAGATGGACAAGATGCATCCCGACTTAATCGACAGTATTAGGCCGTACCTGGAATACTATGACAAGTTGGATGGAGTTTCATATCGCAAAGCCATCTTCATCTTCCTCAGGTGAAAATCTGGTCTAATGTTGGTTGAAACTTATCCAATCAAGTGAACATTGTCAGAGTTTGTTGTTTACATGAAAAGTGACAGTTATGTCAAAAGCTAGAGAGAAGTTGAAACCTTGGTTCCAGTGCCAAGAAGTAAGTGTAACTATTCAATCCTCACAATGGGTGTGGTATGATTTTCTTTGGTTGAGACATTTTGATGAGGACACAACTGCAATCATTGCCTTTGCCACTCTTCCTATTCACCACAGGTTTGTCCAAAAACATATTGACTTGTACTGTGTATTTGTATGTGTTTGTGTTTTTTTGTTAAACAGAAAACCAATAAAATCCCAGGAACATTCTAACAAGTTTCATGTTTCTAATCATCCTCTTAGCAATTCTGGAGGGGAAAACATCACCCGGACAGCTTTAAATTTCTGGAAAGATGGACGAAAACGAGAAGAGATAGAGCTCAAAGACCTGGAAACAATGCTAACTCTGATAGTGTTCAATGACAATCAAGGTGAGTATAAACTACATAACATTTTATTGAGTTATTTCTTGACAGGCTTTCATCAGAAACATATATATATATATATTTGAACATCTGAGGGTATATATTTATATGTTTATATAGTTATGATTGTATACGTGTAAGTAAGTATGTATAGGCATACACATGGAGTATGTGCAGATGTTAACACAGGTTTGCACATTTATCCTGTATATTTTTATCTGTGACTTCTGACTTCTGTTCTTCATATCTACTTGTACTGTCTCACTATGTAAAAGGAAGCAGGTACATCAATGCATTTCATTGTACACTGTACTATGTACATTTGTGCATATGACAAATAAACTATCTTATCTATCTTATCTTATTTTATTGAGTTATGTCTTGATAGCCTTTGATCAGAAACTTTAACTACTTTCCTAATCTGATCCTGTAGGTGGCTTTTTTCGTGCAAGTTTGATTGACAAGAACCTGGTGGACTTCTTCGTCCCGTTCCTGCCGCTGGAGTTCAGTCACGTTGTCCAGTGTGCTCTGGCTGAGATGAGGGCCAGAAGACGAAAGCCAGACATGGACGTGGCAGACAAGGTGGCCAAAGATTTAGTGTATTTCCCTGAAACGGAAAGAGTGTTCTCCGTCAAAGGCTGCAAGACGATAGTGAGCAAGCTGGACTACTATACATAATGTCTGCATCTGACAGACGCTGTGCTCGATCACTGTGTGCACTTTTTATTAAAGGAAAAGGCTAAAGAAAAGGAATTCAGAGAGTTTCCTCTCCGATGTTGTGACTGTGAAGAGGATACGAGCAGGTTTACTCTAGTGTGCAGCCAGATGCATTTCTTATCGAACTGAGTTAATGATATATTACAAATCACCTGTTATATATGAGTAATATATTGTTGATATATTAGTTTCTATAGTTAAATGTTAAAATCTCCAGATGTAAATTTGCCTTATGGGATATGATGGCTGGAACTGCATTTGGACACTGTGCTTAGACTCAGGATAGTATTCCCACAACACAAATGGGCTTAATTTTGTTTTTACTTTTTCTTAAAGATTCTTAAAAATACATACAATTCAAAACCATATTTGGTTGATTGTCCGGTTCATTTTTGCTTCCACCCAGCTAAAAGACTTCTTTCAAAGCACAATACTGTTAAATGTTGTCCTTGAAGAGAAGGAAGTGAGAAGCCACAATAAAAAATGTCATGTAATATTTCTTACTACATCATTTGATGTTGATAAATGTTCTGGCTGTTGCTGGTTCTGAGACACTGTCACTTCACATCAAACCGTTAAATGTGCAACGTGGTGTCTGAAGAGCAGGGTGACTATTTAAAGAAACAGCTGACCTGAACATGTGTTGGTGCAGATCTTCTTACCACCAGAAACCAGAGAGGCCTTACTTGTTTGCTTTACACTGACCTGCTTTTATTTCTTTTAAATGTATTTGAAGGTATGGACAACATTTCAATGACTCTCATGTTGATGCGTGTATAGTTGGCATGATATCTAGTATAGAAAAGTTTATCATGGATCTTAGGATAGGCCAAAAGAATATAATGTATGTAGTAGCTACAAGAAAAAGAAATTGTGACACTAAATGGATATACTCGTATTTGTCAAATCCATATAGATTGTGCTGAATGGATGAGTGTGGTATACACACATACATCCAATGTGAACACACACGATGAATAATTAAAACACAAATTTGAGAATAAATGTTCTTGTAAAGTACAAATATTTTTAACTTCCACAAACTATTCTTTTCCTTTTAAGTCAAACATGTCGGTTAAAGCTTTTCTCGGTACATGTATACAAGCCTTTAGGTGGCAAATAAAATATTTGGACTAAGGATTATGTAATAATCAAATAACCTTCAAAGTGCAACATAAGTCCAAAGCTAAAGTAAAGAAAACAAACAGTGACATTAGGAGGCTGGTCTCACTCCCCACCCACAGAGGCTTCATGTAAAGCAATAATCTGAAATAAAAATAACCTTGTGTTTATAGTAAAGCTGAACCCTGGTGGTTCAAACTATGTCTGACTTTGATAGGCACTGCTTTTCATTGGACTTTTTATCTGATGTATTTGACACCTAAACAAAAAAAGGACAACGATCAAAAAGGTCTGGTGTCATATTAAGTTTATTTATATGAAATTTAACACAGTAATCACCCCGTTTGGATTTCCTTTGAGCCTTGTGTTTCAAAAGCGGTTGTGTTGCCAAATGCAGCATCAGGGATCTTCCTGGCAGTGCTGTGATCTGAAGCAACTTTGATTTCAAGTTGTAATCAACACTCCTCAAGTAAACTAAGTGTTAACAGAGGCCCAGTCTGTAGAAAGGTGTAGAGCAGGGGTCACTAACAGGCGGACCGCGGTCCGGATCCGGACCCAGAAGCTGTCCCATACGGACCCGGAGCTACAGACCAAACCGAATGTTTTGATTCCAAATCTAGCGGGACACCTTAATTATAACCGGCGTAGCTATTTCGATCTTTATGGTATTTATTTAGCGGTCACGAGAACTCATTGGCCAATTGAATGCAGTTTAAGCCATCCCACGTGACTTCACTTAGCCAATGAATTCTGTGGATCACAGGCGGTAAAATTAGAGACTCAACAGTAGATGAGAGAAAGTTTGAGGTTGGAAAGAAATTAATAAATAAAGATGGTGATAACAGAAACAGAGAGGAGAGATACAGACGACAGAGAGGAGAGATACAGACGACAGAGAGGAGAGATACAGACGACAGAGAGGAGAGATACAGACGACAGAGAGGAGAGAGATACAGACGACAGAGAGGAGAGATACAGACGACAGAGAGGAGAGATACAGACGACAGAGAGGAGAGAGATACAGACGACAGAGAGGAGAGATACAGACGACAGAGAGGAGAAATACAGACGACAGAGAGGAGAGATACAGACGACAGAGAGGAGAGATACAGACGACAGAGAGGAGAGAGACAGACGACAGAGAGGAGAGATACAGACGACAGAGAGGAGAGAGACAGACGACAGAGAGGAGAGAGACAGACGACAGAGAGGAGAGAGACAGACGACAGGGAGGAGAGATACAGACGACAGAGAGGAGAGAGACAGACGACAGAGAGGAGAGAGATACAGAGACAGAGAGGAGAGATACAGACGACAGAGAGGAGAGATACAGACGACAGAGAGGAGAGATACAGACGACAGAGAAGAGAGATACAGACGACAGAGAGGAGAGATACAGACGACAGAGAGGAGAGAGATACAGACGACAGAGAGGCAAAGTTGATAACGGGACGGTGAGACTGAAAAAGCAAGAGTTAAATATAAAAATGTCCAAAAATAGAAAAGTGGACATCAAAGAGTTTTTAATCCAGAATGAACAGACTCCTTTCTGTTCATATTACCACTGAACTAAACCAGTGTCTGATAGATCAGACTGTGGGTCTTATTAAAAGTGCCAATGTCAAACAGCATTATGAGACAAAACACAAAGGTTTTAAACACACATACCCACTCAAATCTGAAGTGCGATCATAGAAAGTTACTAGGGTCACAGCCCAGTATGACCAGTCCACCAGGATCTTGAGCCAAAAGCTCAGTTCGATGTTACATAACAATAAATTAGTCAAAAGGTTTTTCAATTGTACTGAATTAATTTGATCTGACAGTCAAGTATTGATTACATGCAGGCTACTTAATAATATATCGCAGTAAATAGTTAGACATTATAATCTTCTGGACCTTTGCTTCCAAAAAAACTTGTGTAATCGGACCTCTTTAAATTTTAGTTGAATACTAATATAGAGGTGAGGAGGGGTTCTTCTTCACTCCAAGGATGGGAAGGCAGAAGGTGGCCTTCAACTCTGGATGTGTGACATGAGCTTTCTTAAAACAGTCAGTCACTCTTAACATTGGAATTAAAATAAATAAGAGAAAATTAACAAATAAATGCTACTTTAGACGCTACTAATACACGCTGATTGTTAACAACAATGTATGTTTTGGGACAAATGTTTTATAACAAATAAAATAAAAATAGATTTAAAATCCATTTAAATATTCTGATTATCGCTATATGTAAATAACCTTTGAACTCTGACGTCATGACCATCTCAGCGTTCCTGTGTTGACTCGGACAGTTCACTTCACAGAGCGGGGACCACAGCGTTCACAGGCTGCCTGACTTCTTCTTTATTTTATTTTATTTATTGTTCTTTTTATTCCCTGAGCTCGATAAAGTGGTGGCATTTGTTCGAAATGAAACCGAGGAAGCGACACGTCCTGCTGTTGCAGATGTTTGGGATGACCGCTTTCTTAGCGAGCTACCTGGACGTTTTCTACCATTTTCACGAGTGCTGTCGACCCGAGTGGATTTCCTTCAACAGGACAGGTATCTCAGAGCTTTGGGGCTAATCCGTTAGCCACCACATTTGAGTCTTTCTAGGATTTCTTCACATGTTACAGCTTTAAACTAGCTAGTGTCAGCCGTTGGTTGAACGTTAGCTGATACGATGTGTGTGCTACATCCTAAACTCACGATATAAGTAGCTAAACTGTATAAACTCTCATTAGATCCATGTTATACATCCTCTGTATCACTTTAGCATCATTTTAACTCGCTAAACATTTCATGTGTGGGAGCGTAAAGTTAAATAGGTCGTTTTCTTCCTTCAACATTAAACTCGGGTGAATTCCTGCAGGTAACTGTTAGTGATGCAAAGATCAAGAAGAGACACATTCTTCAGAGTTTATGAATTTAACAATATGAGGTGGAAACGGATTTATTTAGACTTCAGGGGTCCATGTTGTGTGAGTGGGCTTTGTTCTGTGGCATAACTCCACTCTGCTGTTTTCTCTGTTCTCAGTCATGTGTGTAGATGGTAGTCTACAAGTTTTACACTGTACCTGCTGGTAGACAGTGGTAAATGTACCGGTTGAACAACTATGACACGCTGATTTTGTGTGGCACACAGCGGCAAGATGCAAATAGAATCGACTTAAGCCACTTAAGGTTGAAATTGTATTTTTGTGTCATAAGTTAGGTGCTTGCAGTCACTAATCCTGTTCATTTTCTGCTGCGCTCTTCTAGCTCTGGAGGCTGATCTGGAAAGCAAACTGTTCGGACAGCACATTGCGTCAAGCATCATCTTAAAAGCTGTGAACGGATTCATGAAAAATAAATACCCAAAGAAGCCCCTGGTGCTCTCTCTGCACGGTTCGACCGGAACAGGGAAGAACTTTGTTAGTAAGCTGATTGCTGAAAACATTTACAAGGAGGGAATGGAAAGCAGGTTTGTTCATGTTTTCACATCTACTCTACACTTCCCTCATCCAAGTCAGTATCTTACCTACAAGGTACGAAGTACAGAGAAGAGCCTTCATTTTACTTTAACTAGAAACACAGTCACACTGTTATGTCCAGCCTTCTGTAGGAATAAAATATATCCTCCCCTCTCCTCAGTCTCAGTTACAACAGTGGATCAAAGGCAACGTCAGCAAATGTGAACGCTCCATGTTCATCTTTGACGAGATGGACAAGATGCATCCCGACTTGATCGACAGTATTAAGCCACACCTGGAATACTATGACAAGTTGGATGGAGTTTCATATCGCAAAGCCATCTTCATCTTCCTCAGGTGAAAATCTGGTCTAATGTTGGTTGAAACTTATCCAATCAAGTGAACATTGTCAGAGCTGGTTGTTTACATGAGAAGGGACAGAAATGGTTGTGTCAAAAGCTAGAGAGAAGGTAAAACCTTGGTTCCAGTGCCAAGAAGTAAGTGTGACTATTCAATCTTCACAATGGGCGTGGTATGATTTTCTTTGGTTGAGACATTTTGATGAGGACACAACAGTAATCATTGCTTTTGCCGCTCTTCCTCTTCACCACAGATTTGTCCAAAAACATGTTGACTTGTACTGTGTATTTGTATGAGTTTGTGTTTTTTTGTTAAACAGAAGACCAATAAAATCCCAGGAACATTCTAACAAGTTTGATGTTTCTAATCATCCTCTTAGCAATGCTGGAGGTGACAGCATCACCCGGACAGCTTTAAATTTCTGGGAAGATGGACGAAAACGAGAAGAAATGGAGCTCAAAGACCTGGAAACAATGCTAACTCTGGCAGTGTTCAACAACAACCAAAGTGAGTATAAACTACATAACATTTTATTGAGGTATTTCTTGACAGGCTTTGATCAGAAACCTATATTTTTTTTATTTTTTAACTGCTTTCCTAATCTGATCCTGTAGGTGGCTTTTTTCATGCAAGTTTGATAGACAAGAACCTGGTGGACTTCTTCGTCCCGTTCCTGCCGCTGGAGTACAGTCACGTTGTCCAGTGTGCTCTGGCAGAGATGAAGGCTAGAAGACGAAAGCCAGACTGGGACGTGGCAGTTAAGTTGGTCAAGGTGGTCAAAGATTTAGTGTATTTCCCCAAAACGGAAAGAGTGTTCTCCGTCAAAGGCTGCAAGACCATAGTGAGCAAGTTGGACTACTATACATAATGTCTGCATCTGACGGACGCTGTGCTTGATCACTGTGTGCACTTTTTATTGAAGGAAAATGCTAAGGGGCTAATGTCCCTTTTTGTCCCACTACAATGAGAGTC
Organism: Anabas testudineus; assembly: GCF_900324465.2. NCBI lineage: Eukaryota > Metazoa > Chordata > Actinopteri > Anabantiformes > Anabantidae > Anabas > Anabas testudineus. Next base: position 4,288,571 of record NC_046621.1, on the reverse strand, counting down.
TCCTAAGAGCCTTTTACTCTCTGAGGCATCTAGTCGGAGAAACTGTGGCATATCCAGTACATATGGATTACTGAACACCTGCCTTATTAATGATTTGTCACAATTGTTTTAAGATCTGCTGCGTTTTTGTTCTCTTATTCTACACATGTCCACTGTGCATATGAGGTCTCTAACAATCAGACCTTGGCCAGGGGGGAAGGACTGTATTCAAATGCAAAATGACACAATGAAGTTTCATTTTAAAATATTCACAAGATGTGTTTACTGTACTTTGCAGCCAGATGCATTTCTTATCGAATTGAGCTGCATTTGGACACTGTGCATAAACTCAGGATAGTATTCCCACAACACAAATGTGCTTAATTTTGTTTTTACTTCTTCTTAAAGTTTCTTAAAAATACATACAATTTAAAACCATATTTGGTTGATTGTCCGGTTCATTTTTGCTTCCACCCAGCTGAAAAATTTCTTTCAAAGCACAATACTGTTAAATTTTGTCCTTTAAGAGAAGGAAGTGAGAAGCCACAATAAAAAATGTCCTGTAACATTTCTTACTACATCATTTGATGAACTTTTGATAAATGTTCTGGCTGTTGCTGGTTCTGAGACACTGTCGCTTCAAATCAAACCAGTGAATGTGCAGCGTGCTGTCTGAAGAGCAGGGTGACTATTTAAAGAAACAGCTGACCTGAACATGTTTTGGTGCTTCTTACCACCAGAAACCAGAGAGACCTTACTTGTTTGCTTTACACTGACCTGCTTTTATTTTTCATATGTATTTGAAGGTATGGACAACATTTCAACTTCTCAGTTAATCTCAAGTTGATGTGTGTATAGTTGGCATGATATCTAGTATAGAAAAGTTTATCATGGATCTTGGGCTATGCCAAAAGAATATAATGTATGTAGTAGCTACAAGAAAAATAAATTGTGACACTAAATGGATATTTGTCAAATCAATATAGATTGTGCTGAGTGGATGAGTGTGGTGTACACACATATCCAATCTGAACACACACGATGAATAATTAAAACAAAAATCTGAGAATAAATGTTCTTGTAAAGTACAAATATTTTTAACTTCCACAAACTATTCTCTTCCTTTTAAGTCAAACATGTCGGTTAAAGCTTTTCTGGGTACGTGAACATAAGCCTTTAGGTGGCAAATAAAATATTTGTACTAAGGATTATGTAATAATCAAATAACCTGCAAAGTGTGCAAAGTGCAACATAAAGTCCAAAGCTAAAGTAAAGAACACAAACAGTGACATTAGGATGTTGGTCTCACTCCCCACCCACAGAGGCTTCATGTAAAGCAATAATCTGAAATAAAAATAACCTTGTGTTTATAGTAATAGCAGTTGTGTTGCCAAGTGCAGCATCAGGGATCTTCCTGGCAGTGCTGTGATCTGAAGCTAACTGCCTAAAGCAACTTTGATTTCAAGTTGTAATCACCACTCCTCAAGTAAAGTAAGAGTTAACCAGGCACAGTCTGTAGAAAGGTGTAGAGTCTTATACCAGCAGAACGGCATTGATGCAACTATCGTTCTCTGGGTTATTTGTCACCTGGGCATATTTACCTGCGAATTAAGACAAACATTTTTTAATTACATTAATATCACAATACACTAATACATGTAATATGTTTACTGTCACATCTGGAAAGAGTTGTTTTTAAAGTTGCCTTTATTATCAGTTTGGAGAAGACACTGACTTCCGAGCTATTTCCACCCCATGAGTTCCTTAACAAACATGAATAATTTGAAATCCAGATATAAATTTTGCCCAATTTATCCACAAATACACTGCAAAAGTTGTAGCATGAACATTTTGGATGTTTAGATTCTTATCACACTATATCATCAGAGAAGCATCTGATCCTTCCTAAATTACAATTTGTGAGTTAACTGATACATTTCCTACACTGCTTATCCTTTCAATAGCCTTTTTTCCTAGCCTGGAAAGATAGTTTAATATATAAAAAAAGCCCTCCGTAAAGCTAGAACTTCATATTACTCCTCATTAATAGAGGCAAATAAGAACAACCCCAGGTTTCTTTTCAGCACTGTAGCCAGGCTGACAAAGAGTCATAGCTCTGTTGAGCCTATTCTCTTAACTCTAAGCAGCAATGATTTCATGAATTTCTTTACAAATAAAATCATAACTATTAGAGAAAAAACGAATAAGATCCTCCCTGCATACAGATGATATCCAGCTATACTTATCTATGAAACCAGGAGAAACTAATTAATTAGTTAAACTTCAAGCGTGCTTAAAAGATTTAAAGGCCTGGATTTCCTCCAATTTCCTTCTCCTAAATCCAGACAAGACAGAGGTTTTTTTATTTGGACCTAAAAATCTCAGAGACACTATGTCTAATCACGTTCTCACTCTTGATGACTTAGTATTGGCCTCAAGTAATACTGTAAGAAATCTTGGAGTTATCTTTGACCAGGATATCTCCTTCACTTCATACATCAAAGATATCTCTAAAACTGCCTTTTTTCACCTGAGAAACATTGGTAAAATTAAGAGCATCCTGTCCCAAAGTGATGCTGAAAAACTAGTCCATGCATTTGTTACCTCCAGACTGGACTATTGTAATTCCTTATTAATAGTTTGTCCCAATAACTCATTAAAAAGCCTCCAGTTAATGCAGAATCCTGCAGCCAGAGTTCTGACTGGACTTAGCAAGAGAGATCATATTTCTCCAACGTTAGCTTCTCTCCATTGGCTCCCTGTAAAATCCAGAATTTAATTTAAAATTCTTCTCCTAACTTATAAATCCCTTAATAATCAGGCTCCATCTTATCTTAAAGACCTCATAGTTCCATATTTTCCAAGCAGAACTCTCCTAGAGTTTCCAGATGTAGAATGGGAGGCAGAGCCTTTAGCTACCAAGCCCCTCTCCTGTGGAACCAGCTCCCAGTTCAGGTTCTGGAGGCAGACACCGTCTCTACATTTAAGACTAGACTTAAAACTTTCCTTTTTTATAAAGCTTATAGTTAGAGATGGATCAGGTGACTCTGAACCATCTCTTAGTTATGCTGATATAGGTTATTCTGCTGGGGGACCTCTACTGATAAACTGAGCTCCTCTCCTCTCTCCTTTCTCCTGTATCAATGCAAGTCCACTATTGCACATCATTAACTTTGTGTCTTCTCTCTCCTGTAGTTGTGTTTCCTCCTCTCTGTCTCCCTCTCTCTCTGTGCTTTTCTGCAGGTATCCTCGGCCTGGAGCTGTACATCTCCAGAATCCAGTTGACCTGCCCAATGTTGTTGCTGCTTGTTGTTGTCTTTATTGCCTGCTGTTCTTTTCTCTCTTCTCTTTCCACTCACTCAACCGGTTGAGGCAGATGGCCGCCCACTATGAGCCTGGTTCTGCTGGAGGTTTCTTTCTCTAAAGGGGAGTTTTTCCTCTCCACTGTTGCCTAAAGCTTGCTCAAATGGGATTTGTCTCTATCATTTTTTGTATAATTATTCTCTGTAAGGTCTTAAACCTTGCACTGTAAAGTGCTTTGAGATAACTTCTGTTGTGAATTGGCACTATACAAAAAAACAGAATTGAAATTGATTTGAATTTAAAAAAAGGAAAAGTGGATTTATTGTTTACACTAGTATTTTTAGATCGTTCCCAAAAGTGGGAATGAACGGATTTTTGCAGTGCGTGCAAATTTACTAACCAGTGGTTTTATGGTTTCACACACAGACTCAAGCACTCACCCCAGACGACCTTTCCTCCTTGTGTGACCAGGCCCAGCTCGCTGACATTGATCTCTATTACTTCCTTTTGTGATGACTCCTAGAGTGGTGTAGAGAGGTGAGGAGGGGTTTTTCTTCACTCCAGGGATGGGAAGGCAGAAGGTGGCCTTCAACTCTGGATGTGTGACATGAGCTTTCTTAAAACGCAAACAATCAGTCACTCTTAACATTGGAATTAAAAGAAATAAGAGAAAATTAACAAATAAATGCTACTTTATTGTTAGGTTAATAACTCTGACTAACTTTGTGTCCCTACATAAATAGGGGAAAGGGCAAACAAGTTGTGTCAGACCTGAATGTTTGATGATCCTCTATTGATTTAGTCATGACTACTTTTTTTTCTTTTTCACTTTTATCTAATACACCCTGCTGATTGTTAAGAACAATTTATGTTTTTGGAAAAAGGTTTTATAAGAAATAAAATAAAAATAGATTTAAAGTCTATTTAAATATTCTGATTATCGCTATTTGTAAATAACCTTTGAACTCTGACGTCATGACCATCTCAGCGTTCCTGTGTTGACTCGGACAGTTCACTTCACAGAGCGGGGACCACAGCGTTCACAGGCTGCCTGACTTCTTCTTTATTTTTATTTTATTTATTGTTCTTTTTATTCCCTGAGCTCGATAAAGTGGTGGCATTTGTTCGAAATGAAACCGAGGAAGCGACACGTCCTGCTGCTGTGGATGTTAGTCTGCTCCGGGATGACGGAGGCTATCGAGCCCATTAGCACGACCATAGCGGTCGGGATGGCTGCGACTCTGACCGCTTTCTTAGCGAGCTACCAGAACATTTTCTACTATTTTCACGAGTGCTGTCGACCCGAGTGGATTTCCTTCAACAGGACAGGTATCTCAGAGCTTTGGGGCTAATCCGTTAGCCACCACATTTGAGTCTTTCTAGGACTTTCTTCACATGTTACAGCTTTAAACTAGCTAGTGTCAGCCGTTGGTTGAACGTTAGCTGATACGATGTGTGTGCTACATCCTAAACTCACGATATAAGTAGCTAAACTGTATAAACTCTCATTAGAATCCATGTTATACATCCTCTGTATCACTTTAGCATCATTTTTAACTCGCTAAACATTTCATGGGTTGCGTTGAACAGAACTTGCTGTGTGTCACGTGTTCATGACGTATGAGGAAGTACCGCGTTGTAAAGAAGCTAACTGTTCACTGTATGCTAGCTAAATTCTGCTACAGATAAGGTTGTTTAGCGCATAAATACGATTAATGTGTAGGATTAAACGCTGTCGACGATGAAAACAACACGTTTATATTTGTTCTTAACCATTTTTTCGACAATCGCTTTGCTTGTGGACACGTTTGAGCCCGTCACGACAGCCGTTGTTATCGGAATCGGTGCAACTTTAGGCCGGACGATCTACAATTATTTACATGAAAGTTGCGATTCGAAATGGATATATTTCAATGCAACAGGTGAGCATGTGTAGGATGTTTGAACTGGGATAAAGGTACAGACACATGTAAGCTTAGTTAAGTGTTTTCGCGTGCAGTCTGAAGGGGAATGAAGGTGGAGTGTTTTACACCTCAAATCGAAACCGACCTGGGAGCGTAAAGTTAAATAGGTTGTTTTCTTCCTTCAACATTAAACTCGGGTGAATTCCTGCAGGTAACTGTTAGTGATGCAAAGATCAAGAAGAGACACATTCTGTAGAGTTTCTGAATTTAACAAATATGAGGTGGAAACGGATTTATTTAGACTTCAGGGGTCCATATTGTGTGAGTGGGCTTTGTTCTGTGGCATAACTCCACTCTGCTGTTTTCTCTGTTCTCAGTCATGTGTGTAGATGGTAGTCTACAAGTTTTACACTGTACCTGCTGGTAGACAGTGGTAAATGTGCCACTTAAGGGTAAAATATTGTATTTTTGTGTCATAAGTTAGGTGCTTGCAGTCACTAATCCTGTAAATATTCTGCTGCGCTCTTCTAGCTTTGGAGGCTGATCTGGAAAGCAAACTGTTCGGACAGCACATTGCGTCACGCATCATCTTAAAAGCTGTGAACGGATTCATGAAAAATGAAAACCCAAAGAAGCCCCTGGTGCTCTCTCTGCACGGTTGGACCGGAACAGGGAAGAACTTTGTTAGTAAGCTGATTGCTGAAAACATTTACAAGGAGGGAATGGACAGCAGCTTTGTTCATGTTTTCACATCTACTCTACACTTCCCTCATCCAAGTCAGTATCTTACCTACAAGGTACGAAGTACAGAGAAGAGCCTTCATTTTACTTCAACTAGAAACACAGTCACACTGTTATGTCCAGCCTTCTGTAGGAATAAAATATATCCTCCTCTCTCCTCAGTCTCAGTTACAACAGTGGATCAAAGGCAACGTCAGCAACTGTGAACGCTCCATGTTCATCTTTGACGAGATGGACAAGATGCATCCCGGCTTGATCGACAGTATTAAGCCGTACCTGGACTACTATGACAAGTTGGATGGAGTTTCATATCGCAAAGCCATCTTCATCTTCCTCAGGTGAAAATCTGGTCTAATGTTGGTTGAAACTTGTCCAATCAAGTGAACATTGTCAGAGCTGGTTGTTTACATGAAAAGTGACAGTTGTGTCAAAAGCTAGAGAGAAGTTGAAACCTTGGTTCCAGTGCCAAGAAGTAAGTGTAACTATTCAATCCTCACAATGGGCGTGGTATGATTTTCTTTGGTTGAGACATTTTGGTGAGGACACAACTGCAATCATTGCTTTTGCCACTCTTCCTCTTCACCACAGATTTGTCCAAAAACATGTTGACTTGTACTGTGTATTTGTATGTGTTTGTGTTTTTTTGTTAAACAGAAGACCAATAAAATCCCAGGAACGTTCTAACAAGTTTCATGTTTCTAATCATCCTCTTAGCAATGCTGGAGGTGACAGCATCATCCAGACAGCTTTAAATTTCTGGAAAGATGGACGAAAACGAGAAGAGATGGAGCTCAAAGACCTTGAAACAATGCTAACTCTGGCAGTGTTCAACAACAACCAAAGTGAGTATAAACTACATAACATTTTATTGAGCTATTTCTTGACAGCCTTTGATCAGAAACATATTTTTTAAATTTTTTTAACTACTTTCGTAATCTGATCCTACAGGTGGCTTTTTTCATGCAAGTTTGATAGACAAGAACCTGGTGGACTTCTTTGTCCCGTTCCTGCCGCTGGAGTACAGTCACGTTGTCCAGTGTGCTCTGGCTGAGATGAGGGCCAGAGGACGAAAGCCAGACTGGGGCGTGGCAGACAAGGTGGCCAAAGATTTAGTGTATTTCCCCAAAACGGAAGGAGTGTTCTCCGTCAAAGGCTGCAAGACCATAGTGAGCAAGTTGGACTACTATACATAATGTCAGCATCTGACAGACGCTGTGATCGATCACTGTGTGCACTTTTTATTAAAGGAAAATGCTAAAGAAAAGAAAAATGCCTTTTAAAAAGGAAAGGAATTCAAACTGACTGGACTCTTTGGATATTTCCTGTCAGATGTTGTGACTGTGAAGAGGATACGAGCAGGTCCTTTTCCAATGTTGTATCTAGCTTACACTGAATGAATGGGCTGATAGAAGTACACATGCAGCAAGTTGAATGGGGGAAAAAAAATAAGGTGCTAATGTCCCTTTTTGTCCCACTACAATAAGAGTCTCAGACGTTGATTTCCTAAGAGCCTTTTACTCTCTGAGGCATCTAGTCGGAGAAACTGTGGCATATCCAGTACATATGGATTACTGAACACCTGCCTTATTGATTTGTCACCACTGATTTAAGATCTGCTGCGTTTTTGTTCTCTTACTTTACACATGTCCACTGTGCATATGAGGTCTCTAACAATCAGACCTTGGCCAGGGGGCAAGGACTGTATTCAAATGCAAAATGACACAATGAAGTTTCATTTTAAAATATTCATGTGTTTACTGTACTGTGCAGCCAGATGCATTTCTTATCGAACTGAGTTAATGATATATTACAAATCAAAAGTTATATATGAGTAATATATTGTTGATATATTAGTTTCTACACTTAAATGTTAAAATCTCCAGATGTAAATTTGCCTTATGGGATATGATGACTGGAGCTGCATTTGGACACTGTGCTTAGACTCAGGATAGTATTCCCACAACACAAATGTGCTTAATTTTGTTTTTGTTTTTTTGTTTTGTTTTAAAGATTCTTAAAAATACATACAATTTAAAACCATATTTGGTTGATTGTCCGGTTCATTTTTGCTTCCACCCAGCTAAGGATATAATGTAGCTACAAGAAAAAGAAATTGTGACACTAAATGGATATACTCGTATTTGTCAAATCCATATAGATTGTGCTGAATGGATGAGTGTGGTGTACACACATATCCAATCTGAACAAACACAATGAATAATAAAAAAACAAATCTGAGAATAAATGTTCTTGTAAAGTACAAATATTTTTAACTTCCACAAACTATTCTCTTCCTTTTAAGTCAAACATGTCGGTTAAAGCTTTTCTCGGTACATGTATACAAGCCTTTAGGTGGCAAATGAATATTTGGACTAAGGATTATGTAATAATCAAATAACCTTCAAAGTGTAAGATAAAGTCCAAAGCTAAAGTAAAGAAAACAAACAGTGACATTAGGAGGCTGGTCTCACTCCCCACCCACAGAGGCTTCATGTAAAGCAATAATCTGAAATAAAAATAACCTTGTGTTTATAGTAAAGCTGAACCCTGGTGGTTCAAACTATGCCTGACTTTGATAGGCACTGCTTTTCATTGGACTTTTTATGTGGCATATTTGACACCTAAACAAAAAAAGGACAAAGATCAAAAAGGTCTGGTGTCATATTAAGTTTATTTATATGAAATTTAACACAGTAATCACCCCATTTGGATTTCCTTTGAGCGTCCTTGTGTTTCAAAAGCGGTTGTGTTGCCAAATGCAGCATCAGGGATCTTCCTGGCAGTGCTGTGATCTGAAGCTCACTGCCTAAAGCAACTTTGATTTCAAGTTGTAATCAACACTCCTCAAGTAAAGTAAGAGTTAACCAGGCACAGTCTGTAGAAAGGTGTAGAGTCTTATACCAGCAGAACGGCATTGATGCAACCATCGTTCTCTGGGTTATTTGTCACCTGGGCATATTTACCTGCGAATTAAGACAAAACATTTTTTTTATTACAATAGGATCACAATACACTAATACATGTAATAATTTTACTGTCACATTTTGAAAGAGTTGTTTTTAAAGTTGCCTTTATTATCAGTTTGGAGAAGACACTGACTTCCGAGCTATTTCCACCCCATGAGTTCCTTAACAAACATGAATAATTTGAAATCCAGATATAAATTTTGCCCAATTCATCCACAAATACACTGCAAAAGTTGTAGCATGAACATTTTGGATGTTTAGATTCTTATCACACTATATTATCAGAGAAGCATCTGATCCTACCTAAATTACACTTTGTGTTAACTGATACATTTCCTACACTGCTTATCCTTTTAATAAAAAAAAAAGGAAAAGTGGATTAACTGTTTACACTTGTATTTTTAGATCATTCCCAAAAAGTGGGAATGAACTGATATTTGCAGTGCATGCAAATTTACTAACCAGTGTTTATGGTTTCACACACAGATTCAAGCACTCACCCCAGACAACCTTTCCTCCTTGTGTGACCAGGCCCAGCTCGCTGACATTGATCTCTATTACTGTTCCTTTTGTGATGACTCCTAGAGTGGTGTAGAGAGGTGAGGAGGGGTTTTTCTTCACTCCAAGGATGGGAAGGCAGAAGGTGGCCTTCAACTCTGGATGTGTGACATGAGCTTTCTTAAAACGCAAACCCTAAAGAAAAACAAGGAGAAATTACATTTAAGAGTGAGGCTCTTAACTTGAAAGAGAAATGCAATTCATCTTCAACATGCATGTTAAAAAACAGTGTTGCAGTGTAGTTCAAGGGTAGGGAAAGGGAAATCTTACCATGGGTCTGATGAAACGCTCGTATTTTGGAGGTTTACGTGTGAAGCCGTCGCCAACAAAACAAACTTTGGTGACCATTCTCTTCCAGGCTTTCTTTTGCCTCTTTCCAGTTTTGATGACTTTAAGCACTTCTGTCTCTCCCTGGGCACGCACCTTTGGCAGCGGCACTTCCCATTTGCCCTAAAGAAAAGGTTACAAATTTGTTTTTAAGAAGATGTTATTCACACATATATATGTCAATATTACAAAATGAACAATTTTCTAAATATGTTTTGCGTAAAAAGCAGGAAATCTTCAATATGTTACTAGTCACCACCAAAAACAGGGCTGGTAATCAGCAGTGGACACTTACTGCTTTCTCTTTCCTCTTCTGTTTGATCATGTTGGATAGAACCTTAGCCCGAGATTGGCCCTCTCTGTCCAGCAGGTACGCTGGCACTGCTCCCTCTGGGGTCTTATCATCATTCTTCTGCTTGGTCTTTCTTTGTTCATGCATTTTGATGCTGCAAAAATACAAGCCAGAGTTGTTTGACTGTTTGTTGGACACAATTGTAATGTTTTTCAAAACAAGCTTAACAAACAAGCATTATTAAAGGTAGGCAATTCTTCTCTCTTTATACTCACGTTTTCTTCATCTGAATCTTCTCTGCATGTCTCTGTTTGTGGTACAGTTTAGCCTTCAAACCGATCAGCTTCCTGGCTTTTTGGGAGCGCTCATGGGCCTCACGACTCTCCTTCTTCCTTTTCCTTTCATGGTGATCCAGGCGGTAGCCATGCCGCTTGCGGTGTAACTCAATGTGCTCGTTCTGAGGCTGCAAAAAAAAAAAAACCACATGTAATCCCCAATTCAATCAGATTCTGATGGATAATATATATAGATTTGGTCACTAAATTAAACACACTGAGGTAAATTTTGTTATCATTTGAAATGGAAAGAACAATCATACTTTGAGATAAGGGTTCTTTTACTCTTTTTTATTAAAGAAATTAAAAAAATAACAAGATATGTTTTTAGCAGGACACTTTACAACTGAAAAACTATTGTGTTAGTGTTTAAAAACTAACCTATAGTAAGGTAATATTAGTCAAGGAAAAATAATAGTGGATAGTGTTTTAAGTTTGAGAAATTAATATTACATAAATTATGTTAGCAGTTTAAACTAATTTATCAAACACTCCTCCCAGTGTCCCTAAAATGTTTTTTTTTTCTTCAGATGCTTTTATAATTTAAACTGGAACTCTCCATTAAACAGAAAACACAAATAAAATAACGTTTTGAAACAGTTCAGCTAGATTTAAACTTTACAAATTATTTAAATTTTACAAATGTATAATATGATATATACTCCGGACAAAGCACAATAAACAACCCCTCAAGTGTCAGTAAAAGACCTGCGCACCATACATTCTAAGTTAATCCACACGATATTATGATATTATGGGTGGTAAATAAGTATTACACAAAACAAAATCACAAATAACATTCACCCATTCTTTAAACAGCAGCACCTCAGAGGAGGTCAACTAGTTTTCATAGTAAGACTTTAAACACTGATCCGAGCAGTACGTCACCCTAGCACATGTGAACCAAAGCTAATGCTAGCATAATATGCTAACACGTTAAACTATCCGATAAACGTTAAATAATAGAAATAAACAGGTTTGCCTCCTTACCATTTTGTGTTTAAGGAATTAAACGTTACAGTGATTGCGTCGCAGGTGGTAACAGTTGGAAAAGACGCACGATATTTGGTGTTTTTCCTTCAGGCTGGGGTCTTGTAGATGTTGTTTTCCCCGGAGCCGAAACTTAGAGGAAATACGTCAGCCGGAAGTGGGAGTTTGTCCGTCGGGTAAATGTGAACGTCGGCTACAAAAAAATCTTACAAGTGTCAATAAGTGCTGAATAGTGTCAATAAAAAGAAGAAACTTTGAAGAGACTTTGTAATTGTAATCACATCATTGTTGATGTTGTTGATACATTGATATGTACGTATATCATAATTTCATTATAACAATATATAACAATTTCAGCTGCTACTGTTTAAGTAACCACTTTTGTTTTTATGCCCGGAACTAACGTAATTACATCCCTGTTCCCGGGGATGTATTTTGGAGGCGTGCCTCGTAGAAGCGTGACTTTTGATAGTTGCAAACATTTGTAGGACATATTAATACGTGCAATGTATTAATTCTTGGACACAGTCGGTTCTAATCTGTCGACCATTAATAATCTACCTTTCTTCCGCTTTTTCGTTGGTATATTGAAGCATTAAGAGATGAACTGATGAACTGTTCCTCCGTCTTTCATCCGATGCTCCTTCAATGACGTTATGGCTCATCTGAAGCTTTTTCTTATGCAGAGGAAGACGTTTGGCAAATAACCAGATATTTAAGATGCCTGTCACACTATCTCGGGCATTAAGCAGAATGATTTTGGTAAGATATATCTGTCTAAGTATGTGCTGCCTCCGTAATGTTAATATCATGTTGACTTTATAACGCAGCAGTTGTCATTTACAGGGGAGGTATTTATTACCTGCTGGGCTTCAGTGCTGCAGATGTAGTCGGACTTGTCATGTAAAGAGACATTACAGCCTTCTTCCAGGTACGTTGCTGTAAGAAGTAATTCTGTTGATTGGCCTGTTTTAATTACTTGATAGATGGATTAGTCAGGAAACAGAAACGTGGTGTATAAATGTTGGTTGAGTGTTTTAATTATCAAATGTGTTGGTAGATTGTTTTTCAGTATTATACAAAAAGTTATGTTTTGTTGACAAAATAACCAAAGTACCTCGGTGTCCAAATCACATGATGTTCATCCACATATGATTTTGACCTGATTTCTTTTTCATTTAAATTTACTTTTACATTTAGAAGTTATTTGGTAGATGCTTTTATCCAAAGCTACACTTCAGTGGAGCATAAAGGAAGAAAAAAGTTAAGCATTCAAAGCAAAGTGCCATGAGAATAAATGTTAAAGGATAAGGTGTCCAACATAGGCGCAAGACAAGGGAGGATTTGTGTGTGTGTGTGCGTTTGCAGAGTTTTTTAACTATTGGAAGTGAGACTGATGAGCGTGTTGAGGCAGGTCATTTGTTCCACCATCTACAGATCTCTGGGATCTGGGATGATCTGGCTGTGTGGTGTCGTGTACACCAGATTCTGTTTGTTGGCAGAATGCATGGATGATAGTGACTGTAGACCTGGATTTGGGTGGGTTTGGTCGGCATTGCAGTGGTTGAGACGAGAGATGATGAGAGAAAACGAGTGCCTGCATGAGGAGTTGGGTCACATGTTCAGAAAGGTGGGCTCTGATCTTTGATGTTGTAGAGGGCAAATCTGCATGCCTGAGATATTGAGGAGATGTTGTCAGCAAAGTTTAGTTGGTTATCAGTGATGTCCCCAGATTCTTAGCAGACTTACATCTGAATCACTGAGGATCTCATGTTGATACTGACATTGTGGATTCAAGATTAAAAAACTTTATTAATCCCAGAGGGAAGTTGTTTTGCCTCATTACAGTTGTAGTGTATAAAAGGACTTGCAAGAGAATCACAGTAAGGGCTATGTGTCATTACCGTAGCAATGATAAGAACCAGGGACATGGTATGAATGAAGAATAGGGCTGAGAACAGATCCTGGCAGAATATTTGTAATAGAGGCATTGAGAACTGGATGATCACCCCTGCCAAGGTACCTTGAAGGCTAAACCAGTTCGGTGGATCTGGTGATTTACAGTGTTCAAGAAATGGTCTACTCTTGTTATAGATGGATTTTGAGTTATTTTTGGATAAAAACATCTACCAAATGACTATGAATAAATATAAAGTTTTAAATTTGAATTTTCTTTTTAGAACTCCATCTGTGAAGTCCATCTTTTTATTAGAAGAAAATCCAAAAATTAATCATATAACATGATCGAAAGCTTGATGACTGGCTGACCTTTGAGACTGATATTCTTTTTTGCAATGATGTTAGAACAACACACACAGTTGTATGAATAGGTCATTGTCTTAAAGATTGTATTGATTGATTTATTAATCTTCCCATCAATAAGATAATGGATTTTATAATCAAAAGTAGAAACACATACATAACATTACTGATTCAGTTTAATGCAAATTTTGCTCCCTGTCTTAGATGATGTGAAATCACTGCGGGCTCTGGTGAACCCTGATATATCGAAGTAAGTGTTTTCTGTGGTCAGATCTTTAAGAGGCTCTTTAGATTCAGTTCCATATTAACATGTTTTTTACATTCAGGATCCGAAACATTGGCATTATGGCCCATATTGATGCAGGAAAGACAACAACCACGGAGAGGATGCTTTATTACTCTGGCTATACGAGAGCACTAGGAGGTGAGTAGGAAAACAACATGTTATTTATTCACCATGGATTGCCTGTTTGTTTGTGTTTATTCACTTTACTGTCACCGCTGCTTTTAGACGTAGATGACGGGGATACAGTCACAGATTTTATGGCTCAAGAGAGGGAGCGTGGCATCACCATACAGTCGGCAGCAGTCACATTTGATTGGAAAAGTCATAGGATAAACCTCATAGACACTCCAGGTAGAAACATTCTGTAAATACATTTCTTTTGAGAATAAACAGTTCTAAAGGTAATGAGATGCAGCAGACACTCAACTATCTGTTGGTGTTACAGGACATGTCGATTTCACTCTGGAGGTGGAGCGGGCACTTCGCGTTCTTGATGGGGCTGTTGCAGTGTTTGATGCCTCTGCCGGTGTTGAGGTGAGCCGACTGCTTTTAAACTGCTTTTTTGTTTATTTAAAACAGTCGATAGAGTTATATACTGGTTTGCACTGTGAACACAGTCCCTTTTCCCGTTGCCCTGAAAACACCAACAGGCACAGACTCTGACAGTGTGGCGGCAAGCAGAGAAACACCATGTTCCCTGTGTTTGTTTCCTGAATAAGATGGACAAACCTGCAGCCAAGTAAGGAACTAAATTCTCTTACCATCTTCAAGTTTTTTTGTACATTTTTCTTTTCATATCGTTCATATCGTCGTATTCATATTGTTTTTTTTTTCTGCCAGTTTGAGTTTTTCCATTGAGAGCATAAGACAGAAACTGAAAGTCAATCCAGTCCTCCTGCAGGTAGGTCAAAATAGTGTAATTGTTAGTTCTTGCTAGAGTAAGCAGGCTAAATAATATTAAAATGCAGAATAAGTCAAGATGTATTTTTATGACTGTATTATTTTTGCTGACTGTATTCAAAACAATACAGAGATAATAGATGTCATCATGTATTATTAAAAGACTTGTGAATCCTGTTCCACAGATTCCAGTTGGCAGTGGAAAAGGCTTCACAGGTGTGGTCGACTTACTAACCAACCAGAGGCTGATATGGAAGCAAAGCTCAATGGGAGATGATGGACGTGTGTTTGAAAGCAAACCTCTCGACCAGTCAGATGAGCCTGAACTCCTGCAGGAGGCCCATGAGGCCAGGACAGCTTTAATTGAACAGGTAGATTTAATATTTACTATTTTAAATAATAAAAAGAGTTTTTTTTTTTCCAAGTTGTTTATTCAGGTTGTGTTTCCGTATTTAATCACAGGTTGCTGAACTGGATGATGAGTTTGCTGAAATATTACTCACAGATTTTATTGACAATTTTGATGCAGTTCCTTCAACTAAAGTGAGTAGAGTATAATCTGAATGTGTATGTATAAAGTAGAACAGTACCTTGAGAATACAGACTAATCTGTGCTAATGTTTCCTCAGCTACAAGACGCTGTGCGGCGGGTGACTCTGGCTCGTAAAGGCGTCCCAGTACTCTGCGGGAGCTCTTTGAGGAACAAAGGTGTTCAGCCTCTTTTAGATGCCATCACTGCTTACCTGCCTGCCCCCAATGAACGGCACCACGACGTTGTGTGAGTGATTTAAAGAACAATTGAGGCTTGATTAGAATATTTGTCCAGGTATATTTAAATAAAGCCTCTAAAAGTTTATAGACCATGTTAGAAACCTCCAATACAACTTTGAGTGTAATTACTCTGTCGCCCCATAGGCGGTGGTACAAGGACGACTTATGTGCGCTGGCTTTTAAAGTTCTCCATGACAAGCAGCGTGGCCCTCTGGTATTTCTTAGGATCTATTCTGGTACCCTGAAACCACAGACAGCTGTCCACAACATCAATAGAAACAGCACGTATGTAGCTTCTTTTACAGTGACGCAGTGATCAACCTCTTACCTGTCATTAGTCTTATGTACCAAACCTTTATATGTGTTGTGTTGTTCGTAGTGAGAGGATGAGCAGGTTGCTGGTGCCATTTGCTGACCAGCACGTAGAAATCCCCTCAATGACAGCAGGAAACATTGCACTAACTGTGGGACTAAAGCAGGTACAGCATCTTACACCATAACCCTTATTTGTTGCATTGAAGAGTTCCCACCTGAAAAGTTTTTCTGTTTTCATTTAAGACAGTCACAGGGGACACCATTGTTTCATCCAAGGCTTCAGCAGCAGCCGCAGCCCGTCGAGCCCAAAATGACAGGGGAACAGAGAAGAAGGGTGGGGAAAATGCAGGTGTGGTGCTTTCTGGAGTAGAAGTCCCTGATCCTGTCTTCTTCTGCACCATAGAACCACCCACCATGGCTAAACAGGCTGGTCAGTAAAAATATAGTAGTGTACTTGCTACACATGCTCCTGCAACCTTATAGTCACTCATATTTTTCTATTTTTTGTCCCGGACAGATCTTGAAAATGCACTTAACTGCCTCCAGAGAGAAGACCCTAGTCTCAAAGTCAGGGTTGACCCTGATTCTGGACAGGTAATGCCATTATTGGATTGACAAATTTGTTTAGGTATAGCATCAGCATCAATAAGTCAAGTAAACATCTCTAACACTCCATCCTCAGACTATTTTATGTGGCATGGGAGAGCTTCATATTGAAATCATACACGATCGAATCAGAAGAGAGTATGGTATTGAGACTCACCTTGGACCACTACAGGTGGCTTACAGGGAGACTATTCTCCACAACAGCTCCACAACAGGTATGATGAACCAAAATAAGTGTGCATTAGTTGGAGTAAAATACTTATTCAAAATTGTGTTCCTGCATGGATTTCCCTTCTTGTCTTTCCATGTAGATATGCTGGACCGGACAGTTGGGGAAAGAAGACACGTTGTGGCAGTTGAGCTGTCCGTCAGCCCTGTAGATCCTTCCTCTCCAGGTGCCTCATGTGAATTAGCATTCACAGAAGAATTAGGGATGCAGCTATCAAAAGAAATGAAAGATGCAGTGGAGAATGGAGTGTACAGCTCATATCTCCAAGGTAATATAACACTTGTGTTTGTATTGTTTTACAACACACAAGTTCCAGCCTCCTATTTCACCACCTACAAAGCACTGTCTGTCTTGCTGCCTAGAGAAAACCTATAAGGCTCTTGGAACACAGGGATGATATCCCCCCCCCCCGACCTGTCCTGGCTCCCCCTTGTCATAGCACTTGTGTTATACCTTACCAATCCCTACTCTTCTTGTAGATGGAGCAAGCAATTTTGATTTTAGACTCTATCCCCTGGATAGAACAAGATATAGGTATTTATCTAAATGTGTGTTCATGCAGGACTGTGTCAGTTAAGTGTTTTTCAGCAGCATTTAAAGGAGGACTGTGAAGTCAGTAGGTGTAAACCTACTCTGACCTTTTTCACATGTTTGTTCATACTGTTTTCACTACCTTCTTTCATTTTCAGGTCCAGTGTTAGGTTACCCTTTACAAGGTGTATCTACACTGATCCAAAGTGTCAACATGGAGCCAGGAACATCGCCTGCCATGGTTTCTGCATGTGTGTCCCGCTGCATGCTGAAGGTCAGACATTGGGGCTTCCAGTTGTAACCTATGACACAACTGTAATCTATATAAAATCAACATCAGTAGATAAACAACAATTCTCTTTCTGTGGATACAGGCCCTGAAGCAAGCCGGAGGTCAGATATTGGAGCCAGTGATGTCACTAGAGGTCACAGTTGGGGAGGAACACCTTAGTTCTGTCCTGGGTGACTTAGCTCAGAGACGAGGAACCATTAGAGACATCCAGAGCCGTCACAACAACAAAGTGCTGCTAGCAACCATGCCCTTGGCTGAGATGATGGTGAGTTTATGTTTACATATAGTCATTAGGGTGAGGTATGAGGGGAAGACAGAGTAAGTGTAAGGAGGTCTTGCTTACTTGAGGTAGGCCATAGCTGGGGTTCATACCCCAGAACCCCATAGAAGACAGTGATCTGAGTAGACTTTGAATTTTTGTTGTAGGTTTTTTGTTCAATTGGGTGTGTCCTGGAGATTTTCAGTCATGCTGGTTATGGTTATTCTAAAAAGGTGCTATTCAGTGGCAACTAGACTTGCTTTAGGTTCTTGAAGACATACTGCTTCAGTAGAAAGTGGTTCTCCTGCTGTGGGGCATGACGTTGTGAAGCGGTTTTATGGAGGAAACAAAGCAAGTGCTTCACAAATGTCAATATAAATAATCAAGGCATTTGGATGAGAGATAATACGTTTTCAAGACCTTTAAAGAAGTACAGTTACCACTGACCTTTGAGATGCCTGTCACAGAACACTACTCACTAAACCTGTTTTGTTTTTAACTAAAGGGCTATTCCACCATCTTGCGAACGCTGACATCTGGCAACGCAACCTTCTCCCTTGAGCTGGACACTTACGAGGCCATGAACCCACAGGACCAGAATACCCTCATTAAAAGAATGGCTGGTCTGTCTTGATCCTTGGTTCACTGAAAACAGTGAACTGTTCAAAAAAAGAGACCAGAGCTGGACTATTGACAAGTACTGTAAAATAATTATCTTATTATATAGAATAAAAAATAAATGTGCAGCCCGTTACTTCATACCTTCTGAAACACCAGACGAACACCTAAAATCTGATTTTTTTTATTCACAATCGATACAGTTTTTAAAAAAGCAGTGCATTTGTAATTCAGGATAAATTTTACATTGTGCAATCAACAGCTTCTTGTTACAGAATACAGTATAAGAGCATTTGATTTCTTGGTTTAAAAATAGAAGAGTGGAGATGATAACATGATGTGATTCCCTTTCTTTTTTCTTCCCCCATCCCCACGTGCACGTTCAGTTGTTTTCAGACACCATTGTACTCACGGGGACAGTAGCTGACAAACAATGGCTCAGCTGGGACTCCACGCCTAACAAAGGAAAACATAGATTCATATATACATGATGATATAATGTGTGATGTGGTACTGAGACACAATCTAATATTATAAAGTAACTTACTCAACCATACGACAGCGATGCGGGGATAATCTGTTCCAGGCATCGCCGAGATCCGTCACATCCATAGCGCTCCACAGCCGCTCCGCCACAGCACTGGCCCGAGGCCTGTGAGGAACAGAAGTATAAAAAATATATGTATATAAATTGTCACGTGTTATCTATTTCAGATAAGCATTATTAAGGAACTACAAGCCATACCAGAGTCTAGGTGACAGGTTGGTGGCGTCCACATACTCTCCCCACAAACACGCTTCTCCACCAATCACAAGCTTCTTCTGTGTTTCAGTTCCTGTTTAAAATAAAAACAATATTAAAAAAAAAAAAAAAAACACGTCATTAGATCTCCAGAAACTCCACTAGACTTGAATGCGAAATTAAATGTTTAATTTTAGTCAACTGTATGGTTAAATAATACTAAGGTTTGTGTTCATTCAACAGGCTTACACACACATTTGCACAGGAGTGACAAACAACCCGATGACATTTCAGATCTGTGTCAAGAGTCCAAGAACACAGCTCATAAAGTCTGAGTCAGGTCAACAACAGAACAATAAAACAATAATATTACTAGGCCAAACTTCCAACACCCTTTTGTAAAACGGAAAGCTGTACAAACAGCAAATGACCTGTGAAAAAGGGCAGGGGAACAATCTCACTGAATACAATCATGGAGGCACAAACCATTGAATTCTTGCGGATCAGCCTTGTAAAACTCCTGCCAGTCCTGGCCATAGGAGATACGGTTCAGGTACCAGGGAGTGGACAGCAGGGTCTGGTACCCTGACGATGTAACATTTGCCATCTCCTTCTGGTACTGCTGCTGGTTTCCTTTCCAAACGTGGATAAGTGTGTCTGGTGTCAGCTACACAGCACACATACATACAAGGTCAGTACGAGTGGAAAAGGTTAAAATGGGGTTTGGAACAAACGAAAAATGATAGAGCCTTTTGTTGTTTCCATGGTTGATGATGGTTATGGTCCTTATTTATTTGCCAAACATGAAGTGGCATAATCTGCATGGCAACATTTTTAGTGTCTGGGAATCAAAAAGGTTCATCCAGTTTTCATCTTCGTCAGTGGAGTACCAAGCCTGAATTGTTTTGGCCTGTCTGGTGGATCTGAACCCAACGCATCCAGGACAAGAACAGTATCATGCAGTACTGAGCTGCATTTGATTTAGATTAGTTCATCGTTTCAAATCCACCAGAACTGGTCATCCATAGTGTCAAACTACATAAATCCATGAAAAAACAACCTCTAAAACCACCAACCACACTGCCCCATGTTACACTTAGTCAACACTTTTATCCAAAGCAACTTACACTGAGGTACAAGGCAAGCAAAATATCTAAGCCAAGGAGAAAAAGCAAAGTGATAGAGGAAGACTTGTTTCCATTTCACGAGGTGCAAAATTTAAGTGCATATGAGGCAGCTGAGCGTGCAGACATTGGTAGGTCGTTCCACCATTGTGGAACCACTAAGCTGAGGAGCCTAGCCGGGGATTTTTTTGAGGTGAGATGTTCCTCTAATGTCATTTTCTGACCTTTTCCTTGTCACAGTTGTGCACTTTTCAAGTGTAAGCCTGTTGAACAAGATTCTGATTTGTTGTCTCAGACCCTAAATTTAGTTTTCCCTCAACCACACTAACTGATTTCACATGACACACGTTTATTTATGAAAACTGACCGTTGAAACCGAGTGGTTCAACCTGGTAGTACCTCCTCCAATCCTGTCCGTAGCTAACATAATCTAGGTACCATGGGGCGGAGAGGATGGTGGTGTATCCTGCTGCCGTCACGTTGTGCATCTCCTCATTAGACTTGCCGCCGATCCACACATGCACTACTGTGTCTGGGTGTAGCTGGAATTGTTACAAGCCAAGCTGCTGTGCTTAGGTTAGCTACTAAATGAGTTATTAATCATGGTTAAAGGAACAGTTCAACATTTTGGGAAATATTTTCCTATCATTATGAAGAGGGGTGCTCTCCAGTACATCTAAAGGTCTCTAACGAAGAACAGGGTCTGTGTTCTCTGTAACAGGTCAGCTCTTTGTACTGAGCTGCTCAATCTTTTGCTCATTCAGCAAGTCATTTATTTCCCAAAACGTCAAACTATTACTTTTGTAAAACGGTGAAAAACTAAAATGCATAACACCAAAAAAAGTTTTGATAAACTACGCATTGACATTTTATCTAGTATAGAAATCACTCTTTACTTACCTTAACACCATTGTCGAAGACCTCCTGCCAGATCATGTAGCCCTTGTTTGTAGTGGTGACAATATCCAAAAGACTATCACACAAACATGTTTTTGAAAAGCGTTAATTCACACACACACACACACATTTTGCTAATTGTTGTTACTTTACAAATTATTTACAAAACATAAGACATTAAAAGTGAAGTGCTACAACAAGAAATGTTTTCGTTTTTAAGACATGGAAAACATGGAATATCTTGGAGACTGTGAGATTAGAGAAACACACTTTTGGATATAGAAGGATTCCAATTTACTGAAGTCTTGTCCGAAGCCGTGGTCAGTCATGAATTTCTGAATGTCTGGGTTGGACTTCCTGCAAGACAGAGCAAGAACAGCCAATAATAACTGCAAGGTTGCAACTAACACTGGTTTTTAATGGATTAATCTAATCCTGGCAAGGTGGAGTCGTAATTAAAGTGGACAATCTACAACTGTTTGCAAATGGTAAATGCACTAGATAGAAGGGTTGCTGATCAAAAACTTCCAGCTAATATCTACTACTTCCTGTTAAGATAAGACATATGGACATTGTGTACATGTCTCACCAGCAACTGAAGTTCACCTCATCACCTCCCAGATGTATGTAAGCGTCAGGGAACACAGTGCTGATCTCCTTGAAAAACTGCTTCATGAAATCATAGGTGGAGTTCAGGATGGGGTTCACTGGTCCGAAGGTGCCAGAGGGCTTGGAGCCGGAGTAACAGGGTGTGAGCAGATCTGTTTGACCTAACAGAGAGAGAGAGAGAGGGTAGAGGGACATTTTAGTGCTTTCACAAGGAAAACTCATTGTATTGAGAATAAAACATAATAAAGGGAACTGTTCACACTCACCTTTGCCCCAAGACTGTGTGTGTCCTGGAGTGTCGAACTCTGGGATGACACGAATTCCTCTCACACGGGCAAATTCAATTACTTTCTTCACATCAGCAGGTGTGTACACATGTGTGTATGGGTGGTAAGCTCCCTGTGAACCGTTTAATGAAAAAAACACTTCTGGTGAATTATAGATTGACAAATATAATGTCTTAATATAAAAACTCTACTTGTCTTTGCCAAGGTTTAACACCAGTAACCCGTCTCACTGACCTTCTGACTCAGCTGTGGGAACGTTTTGCTCATGAAAGGAAAAGAAGGATCGTCGACGATGTGCCAGTGAAAGACATTAAATTTGTTCATGGCCATCGTTTCCTGGGTGAATAAACAAATGAACATTTATATTTAAATAGTAAATAGGATATAACAATAAAAAACTGAGATAAGAATATGTCTTAGTGACATACCAAATTATCCAAGATGACTTGAACGGGCAGGAAATGCCGAGAGCTGTCCAGTAAGATGCCTCTATGTGCAAATCTGGGGAAGTCATTGATTTCTGATGAATTGACGTTTTTCTATAAAAACACAGGAGATAAAATGATGCG
Organism: Anabas testudineus; assembly: GCF_900324465.2. NCBI lineage: Eukaryota > Metazoa > Chordata > Actinopteri > Anabantiformes > Anabantidae > Anabas > Anabas testudineus. The sequence continues at coordinate 4,265,879 of NC_046621.1, read as the reverse complement.
AGTTAAAATAAGCTTGGACATAACTCACAACAAAATAAAAGTTAGAAACAGTTGTGTTGACTTACAACTCCATATTCATCTTCATAGACCAACTGGCTGAAGGTTTCCAGACCTAGAAACAGTGGAAACAAAATAAACACAATATAATAAATCAAATCAAGTAATTGGATGTTCTTATAAAACCATAAAATGAAAATATGGTTATTTGATTACCTAGATATGTGAGCCAGATTGTGATTTTATATTGCGGAGAGCTGACAGCCACGTTTGCAATGCAAAGTGCAATGTCACATTGGACTAAGCATTTTATTGGCAGCTTTTAAATACATGCTACACATGCAAATAGATGCAGAGATTACTTTACATCCTTTTTTCTTCCTGTGATTCTAATTATCATTTCAGAGCATCTCAAGTGATTATGACTTATCTTATCTTAGCTAAGCTAAGATAAGACATTTCTTCATGGTTCATGTTTTGAGAATTAACATGCAAACAAATCCTACCATGCAGGACTCCCCAGACCTTGGGTGCTTTCAGGACAGCATATGGCAGCTGCACTGACAGTTCATCTGTGGACACAAACAGTTGTGCATTTCATGAGCGTGTTCAGTGTTGTCAGAGTTTGACAGATGGTCATTGTGGTCCGTAGTGTGGGGTCTTAACAGGGGGCTTTACACATTTAGTCTAGATCATCACTAAATCCACTAGCAAGTCATGAGGTCAGCCGCTTTTCTGGCAGTGAATATTAGTATGAAGTAATAAAACAGACGTATCTAAACCTGAAATAGCAGCAGATGAATATCAAAATTAATCAGCAGAGGCCTGCAGATTACTCTGTGTAATGTTTATTTTCATTTTTTGATATGATTGCCATATGACATTTCATAATTTAATAGTCATTTGATTTTTCACAATATCAAATGACTAGATTGTGAAATATCAAGTGAGGAACAAAGCATGCAAAAAAAAAAAAAAAAAAAACCTGAGTCAGGGAGAGTTTGCTGCATAGGAATTTGCAGAAGAGTTCCCCGTTCCACAGACTGTGGAAAGGAATTTAAATAATTTGTGTACCTATTTTAAAAGTGGCCTGTACATTAAAAGGAAAATGCATTCTATGAATACCAACTTAAGATGTAGTGTTTTCTGTTGCTTTGCACTTTAATGCAATGTATTGAGTAATAAAAGAAAGCGTTGAGTAATAAAAAAATATATATATTAAAAGTGTGTTTTGAAAAAAATGCTGTAGAGTAACTTGAACTATAACATAAAGTATAATTTCACTCGGATCGGTCGTGAGATATGAACAACCTTGAATCTAATGACTGTGTTTAAGTGCATGTATTGTAAAGTGGGGGCGGTTGCAACAGAGAACAGTGGAAAAGTGTCTAATTCCTCCAAACAGAAGTGTGCAACAGCTGTTAAACTCATTCTGCACAAGACAACTTGGAGAGACTGGACATAAATATGAAATTTCCTATTTCTATCCATCTATTCTCCTAATATGAGTAGTCATAGTCTGAGTTTATTATTATTATTATTATTATTATCTATATATTTAACATTATGGCTACTATACTGCTCTTCAACCATCCTTAACCATACCCTGCTTAGTTAGGGCACTCAACTTCCCAGAAGCACCAGACTAAAGACAATGGGTATGATGATAAATCTGTTATCACAAAGAAGGAAAGAGACTCACATGACTCGTCAGATGCTAAACTGGGATATCCGTCACATTCAGTGTCAGGTGATGTGATCCACACCTGCAGCTCCGTCAGCTCAGATGGACCTGTCCTCCCGCTTTTCGGCCCGTGTTTTCGAGTTAAACCAAATATGTAGTCGAAATATCTGTCGAGAAAGAGCGACAAATGGTCCTTGAACGCACCACGAGGGTATTGTTTTGTCCAAACAGAGAAAAGAGAAAGTGAATCTAACACCAAGCTAAAAAACATCCAAACAAATCAAATGACCTAAAGTTTGTCACCTTCTGTAGGCATCCTGCAGGAGGCTGCAGCTCGGGTCAGCGTAGGACAGTTTGCCGTCAACTATTCTGAAGTTGGACGAGGATAATTTGTAGGAAACATCAGAAATCTGCACTTTCTGCGGCAGAGGCCACAGAGAGCCGTATTTTGAAGGCTCGGCGACGGGTTCGGGTTCTTCGCCGACGTAACCCCTCTGCAAACTCTCACAAAGGCCCAGGGCCAGAAGGAGCACTGCAAAATTCAGAGCAGTTCTCATTTTGAGGGAAGAAAGTGAAGAAGTCTGAAGACCCGGTGCTCAGTCAGCAGCATTATGAGCAGGAAGCGGGGGGCGGGGCTTCGCATGCGGAAGTACCCAGATTTAAAGGGGCCGCGTCCCACATAAAACATAAGAGAGTATTAAAAAGTAAAGTTAGTTCAGTAAAATTAATTTAACTCCTCAACAATCAACAGTATCTTTCTTTAAAACATGCTATTTAGCCATTTAGTTCATGCACTACTTATGCAATGTTTATTGCTGCCGCCTGACAAGTATTGAATGAAGCAAAAACTTAAATAAAAGTTATTTAGCAGTTATTTAAATGCAACAGGAGATTCTAAATACAACACATAATCATAAAGGTTTAAATAAGTGTTTGATGCGAAATAGGTTGATAAAGACATTTCTTTTTATCAGCTTTACTGCTGTGTTAAAATGTCTCTCGTCAGATCTTCAGTAGCACAACCTGAGGCGAGTTATCATATAAAAACTGATTCAGTTCTGTTAACTACACATTAGTCACCATATAGTTACTGTTGTGTATGAGCTATGAATTCAGCTCTTAGAGGAGATGCTTATGTGTTCGTCTCATTCTGATGGCATGTTGTTTGTCACCTTAGGCCAAAAGGGTTTATTAACAGCAACAAAGACCAGGTAAAAAAAATGCTACTGCTCCAGCAGCATGACTCAGTGATTCAAAAAGTACAGCTCCACTCAACCTGTTTCTCAAAGGGACGTTTGTTACATGACGAGTCTGATGTAAAACGCTGCTGGGAAAGGTCATTAAATATGTATGTGTGTGGTAATTTCCATGTCAAAATGCCAAACATTCCCTATTTCAGCTCGTAAAATGTGAAGATGTCACATTCCTTAGCAATGAATTAGGAAAATGTTCTTTATTTTCAGCCCTGGCTTTAATATAACAAACATTACATACACACACTGTTTCTCAACCTGTTGCATATTGTTGCAACCAGCCTGATATTGATAATCTAATCATTTATGTCCATCATCTTTCAAATCCAAACCACAGTGAGAAGTTAGAAACAACGTGATGTAAGAGATGTTTGCAAACCTCACTTCTTGAAAATGTCACATTGAACAAGCCAAACAATTTTCATCTTGTGACTTCCAGCATCTGTCTTCTCTCATGACTGATTCATCACGAGGTGGAAGTAGATATCTGCACTTTTTTAATTTGTGCAGCTTGTTATAGCTTTAACTTTTCCTTTCTTCAAGAATGAGGTTGCTTACCCTGTATTTACTTTTATTTCACTGCTTCTGGATCGGATCATAACCTTTTCCTCATTCTCTACTTTTTCCATGAGATAGAATAAACCGAAACAGGATGAATACAGTTTATGTTTCCCATAAATAAAAACAACACAGTTGACAAATGTTGAGAGTTTAATAAGTAATTTGTGAGTTTAAAATATTTTTATTCTAAGGCAGGTGTAACTGTGTTATTTCATGTAGTGATTGAAGTTACTGAAAGGATCAATAAACAGTTTTAGACCCAGCAACTTTTTGTCCACCAGGTGTCTCTCATGTCACATATGAAGCTCTTACTGCCTTAAAGATTTTTTCTTCACAGTTACAAAGGCACTTTTGTCATTCATGAATTAGCTATGCATATATTAAAATGAATAAATTACACAACATGTTATAGAACCAAAGTCTGTAAAACTCCCTCAGTTCCCCCTTTTCAAACTTTTGCACATATTCTGTCCACTAGATGTCTCTCCTGTCATACATAAATAAAACCTTGTCTACTAAAATGAGTTTTCATTCCCAACTAAAAACACTTCTCTCGGGTGCAGTGTACTCTATTACCCTTAATATAATGCTGTAGTAATAGTGTTATTCTGTTTTCATGAAAAAAACAGCTGATGGGAAAAAGAAACCAGATTACTGCTCTGTAATCACCACAACACAAGTTCACTGCACATAAAACCAAACAAAGTAATAATGTTATAGCCTCAAGGGTCCAATGAAGAGTTTAGTCACAGCCAAAAGTACCGTCAACAAGCACCACAGATGTGACTCACACAAGGGAGTCATGTCCAGGGATAAAATTGGACTTCCCGTTCCCAGCGACCCCAACCAAAACCCACAATGTGTTTATAATCCTATAGGACTCGCTGTACATTCTGTCTGTGGTGTTCAGTGTCGGGCAGCTCGGACTCGCATTTCCTATATGGTATTGTTTTTAAATATAAGTAGTTTTTTAAGTGCAACTCCACAAAAACAAAACTTTTCTTTGGGCCCTGATCACAGGAGTGGGTTTTCTTTTGCCAGCAGCTCCTGTGTACCAGCAGTGGGTGCATCCCATGTGTAGCTTTAAACCAGAAATACCAGTATATATATATATTGACAGTAAAGTGGAGTATGACAGAGATGTGGTGAGTTTAGATGATTTTAGATGATTCTAGTGTGAATCATCAGCTATTACAGTAACATTACAGGTGGGTAGGGTATATGCAGTAAATCGTGAACCTCATTAGATGTTGTCACTGGTCATGGTAAAGATAATTTTAACAGTTTCAACTTATAATAAATTTATATTATACACAAATATGATGGGAGTTCTATATTTTCCACGACTGGAAGATTTATATTTGCAAATAAAAGTGAACAGAACTGAAAGTTGTTTGTTTGTTTTTCTTTCCTAAGTCTACAGTACATAAATCTGAAGTGTAGATACGTGTGTGTGTGTGTGTGTGTGTGTGTGTGTGTGTGTGTGTGTGTGTGTTGGGAAACCAACTCTCCTTCTTGCACACTCCACCTCCTCCCTCTCTCTCTCTCCATTTCCTGCACGAAGTGTCGGTCCTCCCCCTCTCATTGTAAACACACCCATTGATTTTCAGTGGGAGCGCAGGAGCAGGAGCGTCACACAGGAGCAGAGCTGCGTCCTCTGAAGAGACGCGTCCGCACATCTCCGCTCATCCTTTGCGTTAAAGTCAGTGTGTTGTGTTCGGAGCCTTAATATACACACAGCTATCACTTCGGAGATTTGCAGACAACCCGGTGTGGTGGAGGAAATCGGCCTGAGCCAGTGTCCTCCAGTATTTTGGAAATAACCAAGGAGTTCTTACACTCCCCGAGCGCAAAGCTTGCATCGTGGCTCTTTCAGAAGTGGCATGTTCGAGGGATACTGCGGGCACAATTGAACTCCTGCTTTCACCCAAAGAGGTACATTTAAAAAACAAATCCCCTTCCTACAGGCTAGTATAGTTTTATTCTAACAAGTGCTGCATCCCATGCTGATCACCTGATGCTGGAAAACTCCGCGTTGGAGCAGAAAGAAAGCGCAACAGAAACAGGTTATCAGACAAAAGACTGCTGTTGCTTTAATTGATTTTATCAGTATTATGATATTGCTCTAATTTGCACAGGTCACTATTTGCACTGTATGTTTTAAATTGTCATGAAATGTGTTTCTAACCTCCCCTCAGTCCTTTGTGTCTTTCGGTGTTCACCACGCTGTTGCTGCACGCTCAAGATGCTTTACGTGTTTTAGAAGCGACATCCTCAACGACATGCTCTCCTTGCTGTTTTAATTTCCTTTTATAGTAACAGGGCATTAGTTTAAACAGCATTAACCTCGCTCAGATGTGAGTCTGTATCTGTGGACAGCTGGTTTGAATATATACAGATGAAGATTGATGCAGACATGCAGATCAATAGCTGCTGGTCTGCCCCCTTGTTTTGCATCTTGTTGCTTTTTTTTCTCCAAGTGGAGATGTATATAGTTGGCCTACATAAGCCTGGTGTTTACTTTTGAATCACTCCCTCCCATCCCTCTTCCTCACTCCATGGTCGACCATGAACACCTGGCAATGATTTGAAACAGACTGCAGCCAGCCAGGCCCTTAGATAGAGTCCAGACGCTGCATGTGCATGCCTTTTTTTTTCCTGTGTGCTTTCTGAGTGTGGCATGTAGTGTATGTTTTCCGGTTTGATGTCTGCCGATCTGTTTTCTGTGAGGGGATGAGGCTAACAACTCTCACAGCCGTCCAAACAACCACACACACACTCTCAAACTGCTTCCTCTCTGGGTACGTTGGTGTGAAAGTCTGTTACTGTAACAGAAAGTAGGCTGTGAAATCAATCAGACACCAGGAGCAAGTTATAATATCATGAGCACTGATCATTTATACAATCACTTATTTTCATTAATGATTCATCTGATAACAAATGTTTTTAATTGATTTAGTTGCTTCCACTAAAAACCGAGATGTGACAAAGGAAATCAGCACATCTTCACACGTGCCTCGTTTTGTTCGAGTTGTAGTAATAATGAAGTGTGTATATATATATTTAAGGTAATTAAAAAAATATTTGTAAGCATTGGGAGTTCACCAAATTTACTTGTAGAAAAGGTGACTTTGTTTTTTGTTTTTGTTTTTCTTTCATCGGATAATTATCAGGAGGAACGATTTGTTGCACTCAGAGTTTATCATCTCGCTGTAACCTGTTTACTGTACAAACCAACTTTTAGTCATGTAGTACTGTAATCTGATTTTCTCAATAGCCTACGCTACATGTGTTGATAAACAAACAGATATGTGGTTGTTTACAAAAATCATCTTAACATCACACACAACCTGAGCTGCTGCTTGTAAATTGGAATATTAATAAGAATCCCTGAAAATATTTTAAACTATTCTCTCTTAGTAGATCCTCATTGAACTGAGTTAATGTATAACAAAGGACAAATTCTTATTTAAATTACAAATGTATGAACACAGGGGTTTTCAGTCCCTGCAGGCCTGATTGGCAATTCTGGCTATATCCTTTAAAATGCAAATAGAATAGGTATCTGGTTGGCTGCTGGTCTTTTGTTCAGCTTTACTTGCACTCCCTGTATGTGTGTGTGAGTGCGCTCATGCATGGAAAACATTACAATGTTAAATAATGTAGTAGACGATTATAGTATTATGAGTAATAACTGACCAAGGGAGATATTAAATTATCCTCCAGAAGTGAAATAACAGAAACAGAAAAAGAGCTGCACCTGTGACATATGGCTCTTATCATTGTTTCAGCTACGTTTGTTTGTAATGCAGATTTGTTTTGATACTTCTTGAATGATTTTATCATTAATATCCTTGATATGAGCATACCGTCATTTGAAATAATAACTACTGGTCTCTTTATCATCTTTCTCTATTGTGTTCAACTGAGGGACTGTATGACTAATCCGAGTGTTTATCTCCCCGTCAGCTCCTGAGCCTCAGACCTGGACTATACTGAAAGTTATAATCATTAACATGCTAAATAATAACATATGCAAAGGCCACGTATTCAAATAGTCAAGCTGCTTACAGCTTCCAATTAGAAGACATGAACTGCAGTGCAAGTGCTGTGTACTCTGTGTGTGGTGAGGTGAGAGCAGGCTAGAATATTCTCATTATAGCCACAGGCTAAAAGAGGACAGGTTGCCAGTTTCTTCTTCTGTGCTGGAATGCAATAAATCCAGTTAAACCAAAGATGCATTTGGTTTTGCATTTCATCAAGCTGTGATAAATAATATTCTTCCCCTGGTTAGTATTGCAAAATATGACTTGGAAGGCTGTACAAATGTCACTCTCTTGCATTTTTTCACAGGTCTACCTTCCTTTAACAGTTAACAGTTGTTGCATTTTGTCAGTGAGACATTTGTACAGTATATATTTTATTTACTTTTAATAACATTTCTGAGACTGTTTATTCTCTTGGTCCATTCAAGCATTTATGAGTAATTGTACTAACTTGTAATAAGGTGTCACAGAGAATAGATACAGAATATACCACTGCCCGTAGGGAAAACTGCAGCTCAAGTAGCATAAAGACTAGAAATAAGTGAATTAGGTAGCCTGGCTCTGTTTAGAGGTAAAATGTGTTCACTAGAGGTTTTATCTTTAAACACAGCCAGGCTAGCTAATTTCTGCATTTCCAGTCTTTGCGTAAAGCTGCTTGCTGTTGCTTCATATTTAGCGTGCAAGAATGAGAGTGCTATTGATCTTTTCATCTAACTCCTGGCAAGAAAATGAATAAACACATTTCTCAAACTGTCAAACTGTGACTTTAAGACAGTGTATTTAGCTGGCAGGCATGTATCACTGGAAAACAAATGGATGCAGGTCTTTTATGAAGCAGTCACACAGGTAATTTCTTATCTCTGCTCTTCACATAACATAATGGATTATTTTTCATTCTTGCCTTCTTACTCATTCAGCCTCCAGTTTTAAAACCTAAGGCTGGAATGCAAGTACATTATGTAAAATGGGCTGCAGGGAGTATTAGCCCCAGTGTCAGTAGCACTGACAACATATTTAAATTGGCTAATGCCATTTTTCAAAGAAAAACAGTTGCAGTTGGTTTGGGGAGTTAGTTTAACTGGAATTTAATTATGGAGTTTGTGACGAAGAACAATAGATTTCAGTTAACGTCAAAGGTGTGAATGACATTGCTCACCAGGGAGCTCCAGGGGACTGTCATATGTACCTGCAGGTTTCAAGCTTGATTGTCTATTCATGAGACTCCCTTCTGAGGATTTTAGAGCAGGTGATGCAACTTAAAGAAAATGGAAAATGTCCTTTCCTTTCCACCGCTGTGTCGTAGTAGAATCATTTTTAACACATGGGAACTTCTGAACTCTCTAAATCTTGAAGTGAAAATCTTTTTTTTTTTTTCCTCAGTATCAAACATTCACCACCTGGAGGTTGAAAAACATTTTCACACTGCCAGAGAATAAAGGGCAGCAGTGGTCAGCAGGACATCAGTCATTCAAATACATATATAATAAACAACACATTTGATCAAAACACTCAAAGTTCATTCAAAATAGACATAAATTCAGTGTCTGTGTTGTGCTATAAAGGAAGTCAGCTATATCACTGTGTTTCTGACTGGACATATAAATGGCTTGTGGAGGAATAGGTTATTCTGGAGGAGTGTTTTGAAAATTTTTTATGGATGTTTTCATCTTTAGCCTTAAAAACATCATTGGAATTCATAGCAACAGACAAAATTCAGTCTCACAGCTGTAGCCGTTTGCTGTCAATGCTGAATCTACAGACATGCTACAAGCACCTAAAGCCTATTTAGATTCCTAAAAGGCTGTGTGCAGTGCAGCTGGCCTTAAAGTTTACTCTTAAGATTAAGCAGTCTTCTGTAACTCGTTAAATTATTCACTGAGACCCACAGACCCAAGAGCAGACTCAGAGCTGAAAATATCTGGTCGAAGAATCTGTCAGATGTGAATTTACTAGGTCAGATAGGGACTGAGTACCTCAGGAAATAGTGCAGAAGGTACTTGGCTTGTAGAGATTGGGTGGAATGAAAGTGAGCTCCAAGCAAGGACAGGGCAAGGACAGTTAAGATGTGAGCTGTGATGTTCTCAAAGGGTAGTGGAGTAAATTTCTTTGAGGCCTCAAACTGTCCTGCTGTCTTTTTATTTTCCTCTTTTTTAAAGATCACCACAAAGGGACAATTACTTGTAAATGATCATATCTCAAAAAGAAGGGGATTAGCACTGCTTGAAATGGGAAAATCTTTCTGATGTCTGCAGGGAAGACATTGTCTTCCACTTGACATTCATAACTTGTTAAACGTGTTAAATGTGTTTTATCTCTTGGAAAGGATTACAATATTCTTTTTAAAAAATCATCTAAATGATCAAATCACTAATATTAGGCCTGACCTTTGTAATATTTCTGCACTGACTTTGCAGTGGGAATATACATAGCAGTGACTGCAGAGGATGCAATTTAGTGGGGCAAAATGGGCCAATTTACTACTTGACAGAAAACTGCTAAATCTACAGTACTGTAGTATTTTTTAAATAATATCACAATGTGTATTGTACTGAATTATGTGCAATGAGGAGCTTCTGAAAAAAGTGGTAGAAATAATATCTAAAAAAGCCATGGTTCAAGGGCAGACTGGAGGATTGAAATAAATAGAGATTGAATAATAGATATATTCACTCAACACTCAAATTATTTTTTTTCTCTTGACAGCAACAGACATATTATTACTGAAAGCTGTCCTCCTCTTTGTGGGAAACTTGTTATTATGATGCTAAACTCTCAGGTCTGCTCACAATTGTTATAAAGAGCTAGCAGACATAATTGATATGACTCATCTTTTTAACAGCAGACTTATTTTTGTTGTCTCGCTGGCACATCAAAGACATTCCTTTATTGAATATCGAAAATTATTTCCATCTTTATTTGATGTAGCAAGGAAATTAGGTTTCACATTCAGTCAAAGAGAACCTGTCTCCGCTCAAATGTAAACTTTTAGTAAAGCATTGTATTCAAGAGAGATTTGTCTTGTCTTTTCTCTTGCAGGATTCAATGAAAATGTCCGTGTGCGTCCATGAGAACCGAAAATCACGAGCCAGCACTGGCTCGATGAACATCTACCTGTTCCACAAGTCTTCCTATGCTGACAGTGTCCTCATGCACCTCAACTCACTAAGGCAACAGAGGCTTTTCACAGATGTCCTGCTTCATGCCGGTAGCCGCTCCTTCCCCTGCCACCGTGCTGTGCTGGCTGCCTGCAGCCGCTACTTCGAGGCCATGTTCAGCGGTGGGTTGAGGGAGAGCCAGGCCAGTGAGGTAGACTTTCGTGACTCCATCCATCCGGAGGTTTTAGAGCTCCTGCTGGATTATGCATACTCATCGCGAGTGGTCATCAATGAGGAGAACGCAGAATCACTACTGGAGGCTGGGGACATGTTGGAGTTTCAAGACATACGGGATGCCTGTGCTGAATTCTTAGAGAGAAATCTTCATCCATCTAACTGCCTTGGCATGTTGTTGCTGTCTGACGCCCACCAGTGTACCAAGCTGTCAGAGCTCTCCTGGGGCATGTGCCTGAGCAACTTCCCTGCTATTTGCAAGACAGAGGACTTCCTCCAACTGCCCAAAGATATGGTGGTGCAGCTTTTGTCACACGAGGAGCTAGAGACAGAAGATGAGAGACTGGTTTATGAAGCTGCCCTTAACTGGATCAATTATGACCTGGAGAGGAGACACTGCCACCTTCCAGAGCTCCTGAGGACAGTTCGCCTCGCTCTGCTGCCCGCCATCTTCCTAATGGAGAATGTCTCAACAGAAGAGTTGATCAACGCCCAGCCCAAGAGCAAGGAGCTGGTGGATGAAGCTATCCGCTGCAAGCTGAAGATCCTGCAGAATGATGGAGTTGTTAACAGCCCATGTGCTCGACCAAGAAAAACTAGCCATGCCCTCTTTCTTCTGGGAGGGCAGACTTTCATGTGTGACAAGTTGTACCTGGTGGACCAGAAGGCCAAAGAAATCATCCCCAAGGCTGACATCCCCAGCCCCAGGAAAGAGTTCAGTGCCTGTGCCATTGGCTGTAAGGTATACATCACTGGTGGGAGAGGTTCTGAAAATGGTGTGTCCAAAGATGTATGGGTCTACGACACCGTCCATGAGGAGTGGTCCAAAGCTGCTCCCATGCTCATTGCCAGATTTGGCCATGGTTCAGCAGAGTTGAAACACTGCCTATATGTAGTAGGAGGTCACACCGCAGCAACAGGCTGCCTCCCAGCTTCTCCGTCAGTGTCTCTGAAACAGGTGGAGCAGTTTGATCCAGCGGCAAACAAGTGGACCATGGTGGCTCCTTTGAGAGAAGGCGTGAGCAATGCAGCAGTTGTCAGCGTCAAACTCAAACTCTTTGCCTTTGGAGGAACCAGCGTCACCCATGACAAGCTGCCCAAGGTGCAATGCTATGATCCACAGGAGAATCGATGGACTGTGCCCGCATCCTGCCCGCAACCATGGCGCTACACAGCTGCTGCTGTGCTGGGAAACCAGATCTTTGTCATGGGTGGGGATACGGAGTTCTCAGCATGCTCAGCTTATAAGTTCAGCAGCGAGAGCTACCAGTGGACTAAAGTGGGCGATGTGACGGCCAAGCGAATGAGCTGCCAAGCTGTGGCATCTGGTAACAAACTGTATGTGGTGGGTGGGTACTTTGGCACACAGCGGTGTAAAACTCTGGACTGCTACGACCCTACACTGGATGCTTGGAACAGCATCACCACTGTGCCATACTCACTCATTCCCACTGCTTTCGTCAGCACCTGGAAACACCTGCCTGCTTGAGCCCCAAATCTTCTAAACTACATAGATCTTTTCCATGAGGTAAGTTTGACTTTTCATGTCTCTTTGCCTTAAGGTGCTTGTCATCTTTGCTTAAAGTTGAAAATCATTGGGTTAGGCATTGTAGGTAATATAGGCATCTGTCCTATCTTTAATTTAATAATATCTAACAATATACAGCACTTGCTGATATGTCTTTTTCACATAAACACAACACAACATGTTTGGAAGTGTTCCATCAGCTCTGGCAAACATACATTGCAAAGTTAAACATTAATTAATAGTAGAAAGTATGAACTATGAAAATGTAAATAACTACATCTGCCAACGAGTTGGGTCGAAAGTCTGTTACATGCAATATTAGCTAACTGCGGCTTTTAGATTTTCAGAAAAAGGAAACTGTGACAGGCTAGGTCGTCATCTCAGCCGAGGAGAGGAGGAAGATTTAGTGGTGGGAGGGTGAACCAGTGGGGGGGGGGTAGATAGGGACTTGTGTGCATTAGTTAAGTGAGTTATGTAGCTGTGGGGATGGGCCGAAGGACAGAAAGGGTAATTGAAAGAGAATAGGATACTTTTATTGCTCCTGTGGGAGAAATCACTCTAAGAGGGAAAGCGGGTCTGCCAATTAGACAAGTCACACGCCAGCAGGCAACAACACCCTGGCGAGCATAATCCACTCTGAGTCGCCTTCCTTTGATGAGGTTATGGTCTTTACGCTGGGTGAGATGGAGGTAGCCGGCGACTTACTTGGTGTCGAAAGGCATTCATCATCAGTTACAAATAAAGGTGACTGATAGTGGCAGCAGGGGAAGTGAAACCATCCCTAATAGTGTAGTCTTGCTCTGAAAATTTGCTGTCAAACATAGCCTCTTAGCCTCTTCTGGCCCCATCTCTGTCTTCTTGGCCTCGGTTTAACCCTGCTCTCCCACTCTGATGATAAACAAGCAAGACATATGTGGAGCATGGCTACTCAGCTGGCAAACCTGATCTTGCTGAATTCTGGAAGCTGCGGGGTCACAGTCACATCACATTGCACAAACCCTACACCGATGTGGCCACGCATAGCCATGCAGGAAGTCCTTTTCATTTTGCTGTATTAGCAGGCAGCCTTCAGATCCTCAGAAAGCGAAGACGTAGTTTGACTCCCCAGCTGTCCAGCACCGACTCCTGTTTGATAATGCCAGGAAGCAGCACAGAGTAGCTTCACTGCTGTGATACTGTGATGTTCTTCCTCTCTACCACATGAAATATTTTTAAAGACTTATTATTCCCTTTCTCTTCTCTGACTCATCTCGAAAACGTTACACTACATTGAAGGTTTGAACATCTCTAAGCTCTGAGAAACACATTGCTCAGTAAAGGATGTAAGTCTGCCACTGATTTAATACAGATTTTGTTTTAGTGTGCCCGCCTGTCATGGCTACTGACAGTGTTCTCACTGAAAGCAGAGAAAAGAAAAAATGTGGAGGAATGGAAAAGACAGGCTGACTGTTTAGGAATGAAAGGAGAAGGAAGTGCGTTAGACCTCACAGAAGGATATTGTAGCTGTGTGAGAAAAACAAGGTTCTCACTTAGTTTTTCCTCCCAGGGGAATAATTCAAGAGTGTTCCCCTTTAAAAACAGCACAAACAAGTCACACAGTAGTTTTGCTGTATGAAAGCTCTATAACAATGTTAAATATTTAACTATAATCTTATGCAACTGAATTTTACCAACAAACTAGTTTAGGATCCAGTACTTTGGTCATTTTCTGAATTTTAATCTGCAATTTCCTAATCAGATTTCAACGGGGTAGAAAGTGCTCTTCAAGGTTTATTTGTTTGCTCATCACATCTATGTCCTCCAGCACAGAACAGTAAGGGGAAGATCCACCTCCAAGAGACAGAGATTGCTAATGATATTACATCCACATTAGACACGTACAAGGCTGATAGGCCTGTGACCATCTGTGCAATACAGATAAGTACATATTAAGTAAAAGCTTCAAAAACTGGAAAGGTCAGAATGAAATTCTGAGCGTAACATGCTCTCAGATGTGAAAAGTGTAGCAGGCTGTGGGGGAGATAAGAAGCTGGACGAAAGCCAGACTTTACTGAGGAAACATAGTAGATAGATGCAGAGATAGTGTGTGAACAAATAAGCAATACTGTGCCTGTCAATTGTAATGTAATACAGGAAGTCATTTAGATTCTTATAGTTTTTTGTTTTTGTCTTGTTCAGACTGTAACAGAGGTGTAATTGAATTCCCGTTGTCACTTATGCTGCAGTTACTGCTGGAGTTGTGTTATATCACAGCAAGTGAATATAATTTAACTGAATACAAAATCATTTCAGATATGGGCGTCAAACAGGTTCTCTGTCCATCCCAAAGAAACAAATACAAAAGGATTGTTAGGTTATTTTGTGAGTTCATTTTTGGTTTTAAGCGTCTTATATACATGGAAAAGTCCAAAACACACATTTCAGCTGTTAATCAGAGTTTGTTTCAGGGCATCTTTATACATCTTATTAGCGTGTTTAACAAGTTGTTATCCTCTTTTCCACAGATTTCCCTGTTTTGCATCATCTACTGGAGTCCAACTGTGAAGAAGCACACATTCATTTCTCTAAAAGAGACACTGAGCAGTGATGTACAGGCGACCGCATTCATTTTGATGTTGCAAAGATGCCGAAGACGCACGCAGCTGGCCACTTCACTGGAAAGCTCAGAAATACAGTACAGTAGCTAACGCAAACAAACCAAACAAACTGCTGCTTGTTAATATGAGGCACAAACCCCAACCTTGTTGGCATATCAGGCTTTTGTGCTGCCGTTTATGGACTGCAAACATATCACACAATCTGTATTTTTCCCCATTTACTCATGACAGGCTTGTGAGGATCTGTATTGCCGTTTTTATTTTTCTCTATAATAAAAAAGGAAAAAATGCTCTTTTTACAGAGACTGCAATGTATAGCATGATGGATGTCCTATTTAGATTGAAGGAGGGAGAGTGTAATGATTGGAGTGCTGTAGAACAGAACGAAAATCAGACTGAGCACGGCTGATTTATAAAAGGCACAATGAAGGAGCAACTCCCGCCTTCCTATCCTCTAATAAGCTCTTTTATTTGACCTCTTGTATCTTTTTTATTCTTCTTTTAAAGACATGCATCTAACAGCTTTGACACAGAAATAACCTTTGAGTGTTCCTCTTATGACGGCTTTGGCAGTTTGCTGTCACTGCAAGCCACGAGGTGTTGATGACCAACACCAGCTGAGGTTGAGGAGGATGGAGGGCATCTGTGCGTGGTCAGGGGGTCGAGGTGCCTCTGGGTCACGACCTTACATGTTTGCTGTTTCGCAGCTACGCATTAATGTCCGCTGAGTGCCAGTTAACTAACGCAGTGTACACAGCGGCAGTATTCAGTGTTTTCCGTGGATTCAACGCTTCCGAAAGAACACTGTCACGTTCAGCTGTACACTAAATGCTGTAAAAGACCGGCTGTGCTTCTGTTCTTCTGATAAAAGCAGCATCTCGCTTGCTGAGTCATAGCTAAAGCCTTTTTAGAGCATGTCCACTCATAGTGATTCATTAAAATGGCATGAACTCTTCTCTGTGGTCACAGAAATCTTGTCACCTTAACCTAAACTGAGAATTAATCAGTTTCTTTTTAAACTTGCTGCAGTGTAGTCTTAATTTATATGGCAATGATTACTCTGTTCTATTAATATGTTAAATCTTATTTATTTCTTCTCTGCCTGCATTCATATGTGAATGTATGTTTGGGTTATGTCATGCATGTCAGGCCAGGTGTTGTGTTTTATCTGATCTCAGTTGGGCTGCATTTTGCACACTTCAGTCTTTCCCAGGAGGAGACAGAGGTTCACCTCTAGGGTTTGGATAGCATAGATGGAAGATGGCTCAGATGAAGCAGTTTAGGCCTAAAGATTGCTGCCCAAGCACGAAAACTGAATGAGGTGGAAAGAAATATCAATCTTACTGCTAACAGTTTCTCTTTAAGCTGTAACTTGGGTTCTAACCTGCCTGGTGTGGTTCAAACTATACAACAAAAACGGTACGAACCATAAAACAGAATGATAAGTATGCTGGAATGGTGCAGTGTGTGACCCAGTCACACTAAGTATCAGGGACATCGCAGAGTAACCCTGACATGGTTAAGAATGCAGTGGTCTTTGCAGCTGTCCTTGGGACAGCTGGAAGACTTTCAAATGCGCTAACTTGGCTCCTTAGGGTGTTAACCCACAGTCAACTTCACCATTGGGTTGAGACAGAGTTGAATACAGTAAGCTGTGCATTGATAAGGGCAGACACCGCAGTGCTTTTCACCATAGTGTCAATAATGCACATTTAAAAAAAAGACCAAAAAGAGAGAATGTCTTAAACGCTTGCATGTGAAATACTTGGTAATGCTAATCATTGTTTTTGTCTGTGTCTGTCTCGGGTCACCTGAACATTGACATTTTACAATAGAATACTAATGCAGTCATTGAATTTTAATGTAAGACGTAATGTTTTGGTGGAATATGTTTTTTTGTTGTTGTTGTATTGTATGTCCCTCCATGTGCATTCATGAATCAAATTCAATCTGTGGAGATCAACAGCCCTACAATTACTGGCTCACCTCCTTAGGCCATCCAAAAGTTCATCCTTTTATATGCAGGTCCATGACTTCTGTGGAGACCCTTGTGCCTCCATAATTTGATCTTCTCCAACCGCTGAACACAGAGACTCTGGCCTCACCAATCAGATAAGAGCATTTCTTTCCCAAAGTACACAAGTTTCCCTGGCAACAGCGAGTAATGAATGCCCCTTCAATTTGCACCTAATTGCTGAGTGGCATTTCCCATTTCTACTCTTGGCCTCCTCTTATTCTGTGTTTTATCTGGATAATTCAGCCGACTCAGATTGGAACACAGTATCCTGCATCACATAATGATGTAAATTAGACAGAAAACACTGTCAGTGTGCATCTGTTTCATTTATTGTCATGTAAGAGTTTATTTTCTATTTTTATGGCATTATTTTGTACATGTGATTTTTTTCACAATGTGAAATTCATGGCTAATAAACATAAGAGTTTTTTCCTCTTGACTGTAAACCTTTGCCTTGTTTTTTTGCACAGAGATAATTTGTCTGCATACATGTATTAGTGCAGATTTAGGAGGGAAAAGCTGTTTCAGCACAGCATAGGGTGCCTTCTTATTGCTGCATGTTTCACATATTTAGGCAGCTTTGGAGTGAATGCAGCAGCCAAAGTGTCCTGAGGTATTTAAGGCAGTATATCATGCGTACAGCTTTTGTTGTGTGGAGGAGGGACTGAAATCATCTTATCTATGCCTTTGGCTTCTAAGCTCCCTGCACAAGAACAGGCACAACACAGCCAGATACTTTCCCTTTCTCTGTCGAGTCACCTTGGCAACGGCAACCTTTATCTGCAAACTGTGGGGGCTGGGGAAGAACATGAAATCTTAAAAAGCACCTCTCGCTCCCTTCCCCCCCCCCTCTCCCTGTCTCTCTGGCTTGCCTCCCCTCTCACTTCCTATGCCCCCTCTCTCACTTTTCATCACTGAAATGCATTGCAAAGCGGCTCACCAGTGGTGAAGCCCTCCTGTGTTTGACGTTCCCTTGTTTGCAACAAGTCTAACATCCCATTAGTGAGTGGCTGCAGAGCACGCTGCCGCTCGCTGCATTCCTTCAGCTCTGAGGAGTCCAGTTCTGTTCACTGTTGACATTCTTCGCCCTAACATGACTCCTGACCGGTGACATGAGGTTGAGAAACACCCGTTTTACTGGATCCTGACCCTCATGCATTCACAAACAAAAAATATTCACTGGGGGAAGGGCCTGAGAAATAAACAGGCATTCAACAGGCAAGTGTTACAGTATGTGCTGGGATGTTGAAATGATTTCCTCTATACTATTTCAAGATAATGCAGGCACAATGTTTCTCAAGCCCTCTGTGCCTGAGAACCAGAATCATAAAAAGGTTGACATTTAAGGTGAATTGTGGGGGCTCTGTGTGTGGGAGGCCCCTCAGTGCCCCGTGTGATCCAACAGTCTCCCCATTAATCAAGACAGGAAGTCGAATTTCCTGTCCGCCAGGAAGTAAGCCCTCCAACCCCCTTCCCAGAACATACCACTGATGGCTCAACCCTTCAACACTGAGAATCCTTTGGGTGCTGTTAGCTTATGCAGAGCTTGGCTGAACAGACTAAAGTCTAGCATTTTGTGTGGGCAGTCTGTATGTGTGGTCGAGTGTGATAAAAACAATGTACCTACATGTCACTGTCGCCTGGCAACGCAGGCATTAGTTGCTACTCAGTCATGCAAGTGTGCACACACACTCACACACACACACACACACACACGGAGAGAGATGTTTTCTGATGAACTGACTGTGTTAGTTGTGTCCTTACACTACACTAACATGTCAGTGTCAGCTGATGTCTAGCCACAGATAATTATGATGTTTACATATAGAGGAAATAAAAATACCTAGGAAAGATTCTTAAAAAAGCTGTCCAAGCTACGAATAAAGTTTTCCATCACATGAAGAGGACACATTATCCTGTGTTATTCATACTGTCAACACATCGGTTCATACAGAAAATGTAGAAGAAAGAAGGCTCTATGTGATTGAGATAAAATAAACTACAACGTTGGTGTTCATGGTAATGAAGGTCACCCTGTGTAATGATGTGGCTCATTGATGTCTTTTTAATAGTCTAATCAATGGAGCAATGTGGCACAGACGACCAAGCTATATCAGGATCTTTCGACTGCTCTGAAAAATACATTCACATTTTGAGAATAATAAGGTTGTAATATTTGGGAAGAAGGTTGACAGTCCTATACTGTGTTAGTGTAGAGCATACTACCAGGTAAAGAAGGATGTAGAGAGGTCAGCCTGCAGACACAGATCACTTGAATACTAGTAATGGAAACTAACAGGACACACTAACACACATCATCTGCAGGAAAAATACCAACTGTTCAACAATGAATGTTAAAACATGGTCCAATCTATCCTGAGTCTTAAGGTACAGTTTAGTCATGAGGCAAGCTAATTCATTTTTATAAAATGAGCTTTACTAGTAGTGACTTGCACTTTAGTCTTTTCTTAGAGACTGCTTGTTTTAAGAATAATGTCAGTTTGTCTTAATTTAGAAGATATAACTTACTCAAGCACTACATCCTAAAGCTATTATGCAACTTGCATTGCACGACTGTACGGAGCTTAAAAATAGGACTTGAATATTTTTGTCATAAGATTAAAAACAAATAAGATCATACAGATACAAGATCCAATGCATTCCCTGAGGATTTCAGAGGATTTCATCAGCTGGGTGGAGGTGCTGGTAGGTGGATTCAGAACTGAAGAGGCCTGGGGAGCTCTTCAGTTCAGACACACACACACACACACACACACAAATATTCATACCGAGCAGGGTGGAGCTGGTTCTGTTCCAGACACTGTGATCATGTCAGGGATGTTTTCAAAATAAGAGTGCTGTCCACTGGGCTCTGCCTGCTCTGACCTCTGAGTTACATCAGCATTCAAGCAAGGAAGTGAAGCCCAATCTGCCTCGGGGAACGGGAGTGTGTCAGAGGCCAGCGTGTTGCTCTCAGATGTCCTGAAATGGATTTTATTGTACAGAAAAAAAAAACATATTATGGCCAAGTTAACTTGGTCCAACTTTATATTCCAGGACATAAATTACCTGTCACTTCTCAAAAACTCCTAACACTAGAGAAAACTTACCTTAACATCTTAATGCAAAAATGTTTTTACATATTATAAACAAGTCTTTTAAAAGCCCCACACAGCTGTTCCTGCTTGTCTGGATCTGTTTCCTGGTTTTTGAAGGCATGCTCCAGTATCTCTTAATATTTTAAATGACTGTATTTATTTATTTATTTTGCTGATTTTATACACCTCCTTTTAAATCCCTTCCCCCCTGCATTATTATGAGAAGGCTGAATAGCAATGAATGAGCGGTAATTAAGTCTGAGGAGGTCTGCTCAATAGCACAATGGCTCCTCTCTTCCTTCCCTTTCATTTTGTGGCCATGCCTTTGTCCCTCACTTGTGTCATTACTTAAGCCTTTTTTCTGGATAATCCCACTGTCCCTATCTTTAAAGTTTGTAACTATACCAGGAAAGATACCCTGCTGATTGGGTTGCCTTGGGGCCACAGGCTAATTTACTGCTTGAACATCACCTGAAGCGATTTCCCATCAGAGGAGGACATTTAGAAAAGCGCTGTAATTAATGGAGCACTAGGGAGCAACAAATACGTGACTGACCTTGAGTAGCTGCTTCTTGACCCCTTTTGGAAGAACTCGGCATACTTTTAAAAGAAACAAGTTTCAGGAAGGATAAGACATTGAACAATTCAACTGCAAATGTGTTTTAATCAACATACAGTAATTGGGAATATTACAAAATGTCAATATATAATATATTTAACATATATTAAATAGGCCTACTACAATACTATGTATATGTTTAATGTGCTCTGGAGTCTTCTGGCCCTTTTCTTTCTTCCTTTTTCTTCCTGATGGATATGTTCATTTGGAAATTGAAGAAGACATGTTGGCAGCATCTCACAGTTGGCTGTTGGATTTGTTTTTCTTTATTTTTGCTTCCTAACACTGGTTGTCAGTCAAGTACCTGATTCACCCATCAAGTAGCTTATCTCTGTAACAACCAGAAAAAAAACGTTCATCACAAAAACAGTGGCAGCCACATGAGCATGTAAAGACAATCAACGGTATTGTGGGGGCGCTCTACTGAGCCAATGGGTCCTGCACAGCCATCTAGTTTGACCAAGGCTAAGCCCGGGGTTATACTTGCTGTTGCTGTTGGCTAAGTAGTAGTACTTGTGCAGAACGATGCCCTCACATAGCCTGTGTCACTTTGGAGCATTGGTTATGTATGTCGTCCAAAGTGAATGCTACATGTACGCAAGACACAGTCCGACATCCTGTATAATTGGTGGGGAAGTATGAAACAAACCTCACTACAAAAAAGCATTTCCACAGGTATCTACATTTCTGTTGCAGTTTCTATTTTCTCTACCATGATTTCAACATTGATCACTGTTGCCATGGCTCCTGTTTATGCAGTGTAAAGGCACAAAGACATTTTGTAGTCAGTCATGGATGTTAGGCCCTAGTCAAGCACATGATGCCAACTTACACATTGGTAAACACCAAATAAATCCCTGGACTAAGAGTTTGCATGCTAGTTGGTCTGTGAGACTGTTTCTTTATAGACAACAGTGCTTTGAGAAAACACTAATGTTGGTATACTAACATACTCACAATGGCTGTGCTAACACACTGAAGTTGTCTTTTGGTTAACACAAGGTGATACTTACAAACTTAATTAAGTTTGTATATTAACATTTGCTAATTTGCACTAAAAACACAACAGAGGCTAATGAGTCTGCTCAAACAGACAAACAGACTTGGTTAATTGAAATTCTGACCTGATGACGGCACTAGATTAAAACTCACTTTAGGGAATCACAAAACAAATTACAGTTCAACCTAGGGGGGCATGAAAGTTTACACTGCTACTGGCACTAGGGGAAAAGCAAAGCAAACAGGCATCAACCTCTGGGGACCATGACCATCCAGTAACTAATAAGATTTATCAGTGCCTAAGAAAGTGGCAAACTAACCGACCGACAGGTCAACATGTGGCTAGTGTCCTTAAAAAACATCCAGCATGCATACTGCATTAACCAAACCTTGCCCTAACATTAACCAAAGTGCTTGTGTTGCCTAAACCTGACCACATTTCTTACTCAGGATGCAAACCTCAAAGTCTAGCCCAACCCTCACAACAGTAATTAAGTTTTGCACCATAACAAAACTGGGTAAAAACAACAGAATTTCAACCGAAGAGTTGACAAGAACGTTTTCCTCTAAACAATCGGAGTATCACATAGAAAACACTCAAGTTACTTGTTTATTCAGTTGGTTTGTGAGGAGCTGGGGTACAACAGGAAGACGGTGAATACTGGACGGAGCCTGTCACAGCTAAAACATCTTATCTCTAGAAAGAAGCATCAGGATCCTGCTTAATCCTCCACTGCTGGGATCCAGACATGTCATGCTGCTTATGACTATTTGTAAGACAAAAGCAATTTAGATGACAAAAGAGAAAAAAACAGAAGCCCCTTACAGTGGAGTTTAATGATTTTAGAGAAGTTGTGCGTGGGTAGGAGATGTATGTGTTTTGGCTCAGTGCCTACATCTTGAAACTGTCCTGAAAACCTAGCTCCAATTTTTCTGACAGGTGCCGATTTATGAGGCAGTAAATCAAAACACCATTTCACCTTTTGGATATGCCTCGGCTCTATCAGGCTTTTTCATGTTGATAAGGTGTGTTTGGAGGTCATTAGTACATACTTATTAACTGCTTAGAGATGCTTTTAAGGCCACTTAGCTTGCTTCAGTGATCTGGGGCTTATCTCATTGCTGAAAACCGCAGTGAGATGAAACACTGCACAGCATCATAAGGTAGATGTAATAACAGTTTGGGGTGAGTCACTGCAGGCAGTATGCTCATAATATTGTTTACGTTCTCTTTGAAATGAGGTTGTTGGGTCTTTTAATCAGGGTGGCTCAAAGGCATTTGCCCTGCAATTTCTACTGTTATATGGATTTTCACTCGGGTGTGGTTTGAGGTTGGGTAAGGAAAGGGGGAGGTGGAGGAGGTCTCGGCGGTTTAGGTGGGTTGATGAAGTAAACTCGCTTCGCTTTAAAGTAGCATGACTTGGGTGAACATTATTCTCTCTTGACGTGAATGGGAAGCCAAAACAATCAATTAACTGCAGCCTTCTAATTAAGGAAAAGACTTTACAAGAGGAGAAGCGGGTGGAAGCTTGCACTGTTGTCTTCTTCTATTCCTCTTCAGCTGGTTTAAAACAGACAACAGAGGGAACCAGGATGAAAGCATGGGAGAAGTTTCATGCCATTAGATTTATTTGTGCTGTTTATACTGATGAGCTAGTCATATATGACACACTACTGCTACTTACTTCAGATACAGTGTGGTTCAAAGCTAAGGTTTTGGCAATCCTTTTGTGCAATACTGAAAATGTATTACTATACTATATCTTATAGTATAGAGACCACTGTTTTACAAGTGGTTAGGTCAAACAATTATTATAGAGATCAAAGATTTTCTTCTGAAAAGTAAAAAGTACAGTTCAGAATACTTTTATTTTCAAAACTGGAAATAACCCATGTTGTCTCCGTCCTCCTTAATGAACAGAACAGCTGTCTCTCAGGAAACAGACATGATCCAGACTCTTTATTACCAATCATGCTCAGCAGACCAACCCTTCCTGATCCCCTGAAACTACCTGTCAGATAAAGGTCAGTTCAGCTTTCACTCTGACAAACATGTCTGTAAAAACAATTCCAGCCTAAGACCTTAATCTGCAAATCAAAACAAGACCCCAGTAAACAATAAAAATATATAGCTGAAGGAAAAGAAAACCTGTGTTTACTGAAGCAGTCACAATGAGGCTGATGTGTGCTGATGTAAGGAAGCTCAGCCACAGCTAATGAATGAGTGTGAGCACTGTGCAGAACTCCAATTTCTCAGGCATTTTTATAAGCACTTGAAGAGTGTGTCAGACTGTGGTTTGAAGTCGCATTTCTCGTCAATTAGGTGAGTCTCCCTAATTAAGGATGGGTTACAGATGGAGGAGAGGTGATGCTGGGACAGCAGTGTGCAAGGAGAGCGTGGTCTGGAAGCCCACCGAGTTTGTAATTAGCAGAGTAATGCAGGACGTCCGACAGCTGTTTGGGATTTTGACTGTTTTTATCCTTTGCCTGCCTTCGCCAGCGGCAGGTTGTTATCTGTACCTCAGAGAGACTTCATTGGGTTCCACCGACCCCCTAATGAGGGCTTCGAAACTATATCTCAGGCCCCACCAGCGGGGGACCCCCTAAACTTTTAGTATTAATCACACAAAAGGATTCCTTGCCCGACTCAGGCATGTGGTCCTCGTTGGAGTCTCAGCAAGCATGAGCGAAGATGAAAGCCTACCTCCCTTTTCCTGCTCCCAATGTGCTGTGCACACGCCAACTCTGCTGATGAGTGTCCGCTTTTGTTCTGCACCAGACCACACACACACACACACACACACACACACACACACACACACACACACTCACTCACACAGACATTCATAAACACTGCAAACCACACATGCGCTTGAACACACTTCCAAACTCACACAGACACACTCACTTAGCCGCAATCACTCAGACACCCAGTCCCCAATGTGCTGTGAAAACTTTTCAAAACACCCCAAGCTCTGTGTCAGAAATTATGAGAAGTGGCCAACATTTTAGAAGAGCTTTATCAGCCTGATTTGATGATGGCTTTAGTGGCCACATCAACCACGTCTCGTCTGCTCCTTACAGATGTTTCCCCCACTAACAATTTTCTCCATTTGAACCGAGTAAAGACGTGGTGCTCGGGCTTACATGTGTGCTCTGATCACTGGTGAAGAAAAAGAGATCGTGAAATACGTGTATTTTCAGAGTAGAGCAGCAGCAGTGTGGAGCTGCCAAGTCTGTCTTAGATGTTCGACATGTAGCAGAAATGAAAGCCATTCAAGTTATCCTGAGAGGTTTGAATTTTCTATTTTCCGTAGAATTTTTTCATCTTTTCAACATGAATACTGGGAATATCCTACAATTCTTGCATGAATTTTTAAAACGAATCAGACTAGTAGAGCAGATGTGCATTTCGTCAACGCACATTCACATATGGAATAGGGTACACTAGAGGAAAATATGCTGTAAACTACTCTTTGCAAGCAATTTGTGCACTGCCAGGGAGCAAACACAACCTCAATAATGAAAGTGAAATGTGCTAACAAGCTTCTCAAAAAAAGAAAATCTAGGCAGTATAATAATATAAAAAAGAGAAATCTCAAGCCATTCAGGACCTTAAAATTGCATGGGATTTCAGATGCTGATGTTTGGTGTGTGTATGCTTTTGCTGCATGATTTCAGAACCAAAGGCAGAACAGAACAGAGCAGTACTATGTCTTGTAGAGCCTTTACAGTACAGTCAGTGGTAAAAATAATATCTAAATAGCAGTTTTGCAGCAGAGCAGATCCAAACACAAGCCCTCTAGTGACTGGATTAGCCACAGTCCACTTTTTGTTAGGGCAGTAATTATAATTGGCCTATGCCAGCTACTTCTCAATCCTCAGACCTTGTCATCTTAATCTCTGCTAATCCTCCTTTGTGTTTTCAGAAATTAGTTTGTGAAGTGGGCCCAATCTAGGTCAATCCTTCGGGCACTTTGCAAAGTGTCTGATGGGGTTTGTGTGAGTGTGTGCTATGTGTGAGTCCCCCCGTGACACATTTGATGGGAAGTTGCAAGAAGGGAGGACAGAGCAAGAGAGCAGTGGTGGGCACTGAGTTGGGCAAACACCTATTATCGCCATTTTAATTGGAGATTAGTGGGAGGATTTAGCTGCAGAGTCTGCAGGGAGGCCGACAGCAGCGGGTGCTGGGAGCACACTCTGTGGGCATGACTTTGTGTACTCAACATAAGCCTGAAAATCTGTTTATGCTCGACGTAGAGAAAAAAAATAAGACGAGAGTCTACTTGAGTAGCTGAGATTTTTTACATTCAGTGTGTGAAAAAAAGATGAGTTAGAAAGAAATGACAATTTCAATTATGGTGCAGAATGAGTTTGCCCTTTGATAAAGTCATAGGAAATATTCTTCCAGTGGATTCCTGAGGCGGTGACGAAAATGGGTCAGATCATGAACAGAAAAATAATGCTGAATGAAAAATGGTCAGCAGAGAGAGGTGAGAAACATTTGCAAAGAGAGGCAGCAATACATCAAGCATTTACATGATCTGAACGCAGCACACGGTTTACTTGTATAACTGTGCCCAGCCAAGAAATATTCTGGCACATAACCTCCGGTAAAACAACAACGTGTTGTTTTTACACTCGGGCTTTTGTGTGGATTAAACTAATGAGATCAAACATTTTAATTAGTGAGCTTAAGAGGTGCTGCTAGGCAGATTGTGTTTGTGTTGGACAGCTGTTCACCCTCTTTTCAGTCTTTATGCTTAGCTGTGATAACCTGCTGTTGGCTGCAGCTTCATATTTAGTGCACAGACATGAGACTGTTATTAAATCTCATTACATTCAAAACTGTTGCTATATCATGACTTCTACACGTGGAGGTTTGCAAACAAATGAAATAGCACCTACATTAATTTCCTAATCATATATTCTAGCCAGCAAACCAAGGATGATGATTAAAGTGAACAGTCAATAGCGCTGCATATCTGAAACCAAGCACAGACCCCGAAACAGCAGCAGATAAGAGGTTTTTTTTCCTGTTATCTCATAAACACACCTTCGGGTGTTACCTTGTGACTACTGTCATATGATTCCAAGGTGAAAAGTGTTTAAATTGCTGAAAGGCCCACAGCTATAAACATGTAAGGATGTAACCTTGGCCAGAATATGTTGGAGTGTGATAACACACTCAGCCCTTAGTGCTAATGGCTAATATGCAGCAGAGCAGGGTCGGATTTGGTATGATCTACTGTAGCTCAACGGGTTAATGTGCTCCTCTATACCAATGTAATTTGTTGTCTTCTCTTTTCCAGAACTCCCTGCTTCTCATTTCTCACTGTCCTCCCAACTTTCTTTTTCTCAACTCTGCTATTTTCCTGATGTTTGATGTGTTTAAGCCCGTTGAAGCGTTGCAGTACGGCCATGGAATAAGTGCAAGGCCCCTTTGTTCAAAAGTGTAGGATGGATTTCAAACACTGAAAAAGAGAGAGAGAGATTGGTATCACTCGTATTTACTAAACGCTACAGGCCACTCATGATCTTGGTTTAATCCACTTAGAAGCACTCTCAAGGTTCACCATGTAACATGTTACATCTCGTTTGTTTACTTGATACAAAAACGTGAATTGTGAACATGACTAATTGTTGTTTTGGGATGGATTATGTGCTGGACCGCTTCTTCACCAGCAGCACTATTTAAGCTAAGCTAAAATAATCAGCCTCTGGCTGTAGCTTTATATTTACCTTACAGATATGAAAGCCTATTGATCTTCCCACCTAATTCTCAGCAAAAATGTGTATAAGCCTATTTTCTCAAATGTCTGTTATTTTTTTTAAATGTCATCCACTCTACGATGCTCTTTACATGACAAAGCTGTAAGAGAGGTCTTCATAGCCTCATGTTCTGTGCAGCAGCAGAAAGGAGAATTCGAGTATTTCTTTGGCTGCAGCCTGAAGAAATCCCCTGTATAACACCTTATCCTGCAGTTCTTATCCTACCCAAAAGCTTCACACTCATTATTCCTCTGCAGTGAGAAACTGGAGGATCTTATATCAAATGCTGAAGAGCTAAGAGGCAGCAGAATTTCTAAGTGAAGAATCTCCTTAGTAGCTATGAAACAAGTTAGCTCATTTGCAAATCATCTCAACGACAGTTTGTTTTACATTTTATCTTGCCTCGCATCTCTTCTCCCTGCCGTCACAGAAATTCAGTTTCACAGAAACAAAATATGGATTAAGCTTAATGAGCAAGCGCCTTTATTTCACTATACACTCTCCATCTCAAACTTAAAATTGCCCCTCTGCCTCCATTTCTTTCTGCATTTAGATCCCAGGAGACACTGACCCACTTTTCAACTTTCAACTCTTGTTGGCTTTTGTGCGAGAGCAGCCACAGGAATTCTCCATCTATCAGATCACATGCAGAGAGTACATCCACGCCCACTCCTCCCTTATGACTAATCAGCTGGAGCACTCTCTAGTCCCAAAAAGTTGCATCCTCTCCCACAGACGGTGAACTCTTGACTTCGCCTCAAACTATCCGGAACTCAGTGACCGAAAGGTTTCTTGTCGTCTTGTTATTCAACTGCTTCTGCTTTCAGATTTACTGGCAGACCCCTTCTACAGCTCACAAATTCTCCCAATCATTAATAAAACAAGCACAAGTGAAATTGTAGCAGAAAAGTTTCACTATTATCAGACAATTTAATCATTTTCTGGTTTCAACCACATCGCACAGTCAAGTTGTGAGTAAAAGCTCTAGAAAAGCCTGTGGTGGAAGTAGCCCTTGAGTTATATTATTATTATTAGACCCAAACTCCAGTGTCACATCTGCCATGACTTGTCTCCTCTGCCGTCGTGTTTATTAGCCATATCTTCTAACTTGCTGACTAAGTCACCAATTTGGTGCCAATCCAGTCCAAATGAGACTGCATCAGCCATTGGCTCCGCAAACTGCTCAAGGTCACCGTTCAGCTCTGACGTTCCTGTTTTCTGATGCAGGTTTTATTGCCAGAGTTTCTTTTTATTCTCTGCATCTCACAGCTGAGAAACTTTTCCTCTTTTTCTTTCTCAGTGTCATTAAATGTCCGACAGCCAGAGCCCAAAGGCTGACATTATTGTGGGGTTTTATCTTCAGGTTGTGTTCCCAGTTTGATACGGTATGACTCTGTGTTGTGAGCATCTGTTATCCCAGAATGCCCCTGGGGCTCTCTGTCACTCTCTGCGAAACAACACTGGAATGTTAATGGACCTATCTGTTCGGATAGCCACAGAGATATGCAACCAGAAATACAATATATGCAATACCCATACACTTAACATGGCATCAACAATGATTAAGATTAAACCCTACTCTTCATGGAAGAGAACATTATCACTCTATTGAACATGCAACAGCATTTTGCCAGGACAGATAATTCCAGTTTTATCTAAAAAAGCACTGTTGAATTAAATATTGACACTATTATTAATAATAACCACAGCTCCTATTCCCAGTTATGCATCACTCTTAGTTTCTGGTGCTATTTTACTTTTGCTCTATACTGTACATACAGAAAATACAGGAAATAATCCACCCCCAATATTTTCAATGCTGAGAGTGTGTCAAGAATTTTAATTTTCCATTTTTTTCCAGTCACAAATTTAAAATGTGCATAAAAAAAACTTGTGTTTAGAAGCACACTATAGCCCAAGGTGTTAGACGAAACCCCAATTGCAATGCAGTCACTTCACTTACACCCAATAACATCTCATGAAGCTGGTCAAGCATTCGAAAATCACATTCACCTTATTTGTCTGAACATGATGGGCGAATCAAAGGAATGATGCTACATGACATTGGAATGTGAAATGACCCAAGTACAGATGGCTGTTTATCTGTTAAGAAGTACGTTTAGACACACACACACACACACACACACACACACACACACACAGCTATGTGCTTCAGGCCTCATCCAGTGATGAAAATTCCAGCAGTCACATCACATGCAAATCAACTTGAGTAGCTGTGCTGTTGAGAGGGGTGCTGCAGACCACAGGTTACAGTTTAACCTCACTTGTTAAAGCAGTCAGGTAGTGGCACAACTGTTGGCCAGCCTATTTCTCCCCCTCTGTGCTGCATTTCCACACTAAAATCCTAACAAGTCTATTGCAATTCAGGAGAAGGCGTTTAATTTGCCCTGGAGCCAACATTTTTTCCAGCATGTGTACACTGTAATGAGATTTCCAGTGCATTTCTCCAGAGCTTTGAAACCATTCTCACCACATTTGAATAGAAAGAAACTCCTGCAATTCCCCAGAAATAAAACTTTATGGCGAATAACAATAAGTACTGTTCATTGTCTGTTGGTTTTGCATCACTCTGCTGTGCCTGGGCCTCAAGCCTTTGAGAAAAACATTCAGTAACATGCTGTCTTGTTTATTCATTACAGATAGTCGTCTGCTAAGGAGAAATAATGAGATAAAATGACTCACACTGCAGTAGTGTGGGCAGAGCAGAGTATTGTCATTTGTTGTTTTATGCCTTGTTTGGCCTTAAAAGCATTAGTAATTTCTCCTCACTGTAAAAACATTACATAAATAATAAATACAAGTAACAAATCAATCATCACTCATTAGAGACGGCAGTACCTCGGCAGCAGAGGGGTCTCTTACAGCACCAATTAAATCATTATTGTCAAAAGGTTGCAAATATACTTGCAGATAACATCACCACAACACTATAGCAGAGCATTTTTCCATTCATAAAAGCTGTGCAGGTAAACCTAATAAGTTTTATTAGGACTGTTTTATTATACTGTAAAGCAGAGTTGCAAAAGCACAAATCAAATGATCCGAATCCTAATTTCCGATGACCAGATTAGGAAATAATTGTCATCTCATGGCAGCATTTGTATATTTTTCTAACCTGGTGTGTTGGATAAATTAAAGTTTAATTAAAATAAAATAAAGTGTTACAAGTTGTAGTGTAACATCACAACAGCAACAATTGTTAAACCTACAAAACTCATGTTGTGGTAGCAATGTTAAAGAGAATCAGCAGATGTTACCCTAACTTAAATATGTTATTTCTTCAATTTAGTTTTTGTATTTGAATCAGTTTCACCCTTCACATTTACTCTACGAAGCGCTATTGATTTACACATGTGAGTTTGGGAACAAAGTAAAAAAGTAAATGTCAAAATGTCCTTGTAAAAGTAGTTTGTGGATATAATGAACCCACTGGTTGCTGAACAATGATCAGACAAGACTGGGATGGTTAAATACAGTCTATATTTAAATTACATTATGGTTGCCTGTAGTAATATCATTGGAAATCACTGAGCTTAGGCTCTTGCATACATTCCCAGATGTATAATACCATAATGAGTCAGAAAGAAAAGGACTGCATGTGGGCAGCTGGAGAGAAATGTAAGAGCTGATGTATTGTCAGAAAAACAGTCCCGGAGCTGAATTAGTCACAGCAATACATCAGTTACAAAACCTGGAGAGTCACGTTTGAAACAAGCATCTAAAAGTTGACATTAAAGCCCCACGTCACCCTCCTCCAGCTACAGTCAAGGGCCCCATCTGTCAGGATCACTCACATATGTTTTGGGAAAGGGCCTAGTGTCGTCCTCTGAAGGCACCAAAACATATCCAGCCTCTCCTGATTAATCGTCACAGAAGATGCTCAACACACACACATCTTTGCCATGATACTTGTGATTGGCCTAGACTATGGAAACACGACCCCCACGCATCACCAACCTTATGGCTCATTCGTAAAAATGAATGCAGTGTAATCATGCAGACACATAGATGTGTTAATCTCCCGTATGGGTTCTGTGTGTTCTGATATGAAGCTCCGTACGTGATGCACTGAAGGACGGGGAACTAACAAAATCACTGACCTCATGTTTTTATGAGACAACCAGCTTCAGGGCACCTGCTGCCTCTTAATTGGAAGAGGCTAAGTGTTATGTTTACAGTGCTGTCTCACCTCTTTCTCCTACTGATAGACCCCTCCCAACTTCTTCACCTCATTCTCTAGTTGCTGCTGGTATCACCTGCTGGGACAGACTGTCATTTACTTGTTAGTTTCCTGCTGGGTGCCCATTTGTGGGACTGGCAGGATCAACACAGGGGGATGGTGAGCGCTGGAGTAGCTTTTGCAATTTAGAAAACCCTAGAGAGTAGTAGATGAGTATTGTTGTACCATACATACTTATTTTTGTTTGTAGCTTCTCCTATGAAGGTTTTAAAGGAAAGTGACAGAATCTGCTGTATGGATAAACTATGCTTATCTTACAAAAATAACTGAGATGTAGTTGTCCACTATTCCTGTGTAATGCACTAAAACCTAAACGCTAACATATCTGACTTTAACAAAAAATACTAACTGCTTCGAACCAGTCAAACCAAGTGAAACCACAGCTGAGGTTGACAAGAATTTGATCAGTGTTGAGACAACATTTGCAATTTATACAACTTGGGTCTGACCTAAATTATTTTGGCTATAATGTGATCTAATTACTCACTAAAATGATTCAGATACACTGAATAAATGTCACCATCTGGATTGGATGGATTCACTGGGCTCAGATTTTCATACACGGGAGGCATACGTAAACATCTGTACCATTAACTGTGATGGATGTTTAAAATATATAGTTTGGTAACAATTACCTTGTCCACCTTTTGTTTTCTTTTTGAAATAATTCTGGTTAACCTATTAAACAACCAGCTCCAGCCTCAGTCACTTCTTCTTGAAGTTGCAGTAGAAAAGTCTTTTCTGAACTGAAGTTGTGTGTGTAATTCTTACCAACATTTTAGGTGCACACTCTTTCATTTTTACTGGCAAACTACTATTGATACTGTAATATAACTTCTGCTCAGTATTTCCACTAATATACTGTACTTCACAGAGTGTGCTCACTTCTACTTGACAGAGTACCTAACCTGCCCATCCACAGGCATGCGTCATTGTGAGTGTGTGTCAGTGGTTTTAAATATGTAGTTGCCAAGTGTTTCAGTGTAACTGCAACTGTGCTGCATGGTATGCGTCAACCCAGGCAGACATTGTACAGATCGTACCTGATTTTAAACCCAATTCAGTCACGCCTGAATAAAAACGTTGTAGAACTAGTGTTTTACTGGAGAAATGACTGGAGAACAGATGCACAGTGATCTTATGTATTCTGTATATACTGTACTGTATATACGGTGGCAAGAAAAAGTATGTGAACCTTTTGGAATATTATTTTTGGCACATTATATTTGTTAATAGTCTTGACTTAGATAAAGATCAGATCACATTTTGTGACAAATTAATTACGCAAAAAATCATGAAGTCCAAAAGGTTCACATACTTTTTCTTGCCACTGTATATACAGTCACAGGTTCTGGCCAAGCACCGAGGTCGATTAAAACATTTAGTGCGGGTTAACACATCGCACATGATTGAAAAAAGTCACACAGTGTCTGCTTGGCTTCAGAGATCTGTTGTGCTCAGGGAGGAGTTGTAGGCGTTAATATTTAATGCCCTCCTTTCTATCTGTGAACTGGTATGAAGCTGATGGATGGCCTCTGATGTTTGTATGTGTCAGTGTTATTCATCAAACTAATGTGGGAGAGGGAAAGAATGAGACAGAGGCTCATCCAGACTGTCTCAGCTCAACTTTTCTCAGCGTTTTCTTTCACTTTAGTGGTCCGCAAAGTAATCAATTCTTAATGGACCCATCCCACAGATAAATCATGAATTATTTATTTGAAACGTCTCCTTTCACCTGTAAGGGTTTATCTGTCACTCAGGTCAAGATATCAGCTTGTAAGTGGAAACAATGAGAACAAAACAACAAATAATACATAAGATTACATACATGTTTCCATATTGAAACTGAGCTCAGCAAATGCAGAAGCTGTAAGTTCAGGTTCAATTTGGACACAGTACTGTGTTTGTGCTATGTTGACATATTAAGATGATCTTCTGTTGGTCCAACACTTGTAAAGGCCATTCTTTTTTTCTATTAGGTCTAAGTCCTACGATCCAGGCTGTAAAGTTTGCAGTATCAGATGATATGAGGGTTGTGTTTCGTCTCGACTCCCATTGTGCTCTGTTGTGACCCAGGGCCGCTCTCGTCTGCTAACCCAGTTTAGGTTTCTTCAGAGTATCAGTCCAAACAGGGGTGAACTTCTTTCTCCTTTTATCCTTGTTAACATTAATGCAACTTACAGAGTTGTATAAGATCGTGCGCAACAAGAGATACTACCCTTTTCATGTATTGTGGTATAGCTTTCCTGAAATCCTCAGATTTTTATGGCATCATTAAAATTCCCACCACAAAAGGTGTAAAACCATTTTTTCACATTACCTCCACACAGACATCTTCACACGTTGGCTTGTGATCCACTTGTCTTGTAACACCGCTGAGTGTTACAAGACTGTAACACGTACTGTTCCATATTGGAGGCACAAAACACACTCACACAGAGGAAAGTAGTTCTCACAAGCCCTTTTCTGTAACCTCAGGGCATGAGGCCGAAAACTGTAGATGGCTGTTTTCAACAAATATATGTTCGTTCAGATGTTTTTTTTCCCAAATGTTTTCCCATTCGGCTTAAAATTGCTAATCAGGGCAGCTCAGGAATGAGGCTGCATACCTCTCTAAATGAAAGTGCCACAAGCACAAAGTTAGGACACACGATGGATGTGCATTTGTAAAAAAGAGAGAACACAAACACAGCCTCAAAATGTTTGAGTAGATGAGCAGCAATGACCTAATAACTATAAGAGTATTACACAAACTCTGCTTGATTTCTGCTCTGATGTCTTGTTTTGATGTGTGATGATGAGAAAATCCTCCCACCTGGAGCTCAAAACGGCCCGTCCACTCCCCAGTTGACAAATACGTGACTGGAGAAATGTTATGAGGCAGATTCAGCCATGTACTATACTATAGTGTACGCTATTGCTAAATCAACTGGTGCACTAAATGACCTGGAAAGATACTGTGAGCTGCAGCAGGTCTGAAACTCCTGAAACTCATCTCTAAGCAGCAATAGGTACCAGAGGTATCCTTATGTCATATTGTTTTATACTGCTACAATATGCAAGAGTATCCACAATATCCAAGAACCTCAAAAAACAAATGAACACAATATTTTCTTATATAAAAAGTCAAAACCTCACCACTGCAGGTTACCTGCTGGAAGTTTAAGACTCATTTTTGTTTACAAACTACCTCAGTACAACTTGCTGAGAGTTTCTGCGGCTTTGGTAAATGCTATCCATCATTTCAAATGAGACCATTATGGTAATGTTTTCCAAACACAACATTATGATGCCACAGTCACTGCAGATGCAATACTGTCGACATCAGCTCCTGCACAACAGAGAATATTATTAAGCGTCTCCAGCTACATCTTACCTTCTACTGCGTCTCCAAGTCAGTTTTGCCTACTTGCTGCTACCAGAATTTATAACACCTAGTGATAGATAGAGTGAAAATAATTCCATTAAATGTGAAAATTTATATAAATCAAACATTGATTTTGTTTTAATGAAGCTGATGGATCATGGATGAAGATTTTTTCTTCCAGCAGGTGAGGCACATTTGCAGCTCTTCACTATGGGGGCCTCTGTCTGTGATGAGCACATTACCTGGATTTTGGTAGAGCAAAACTACACTTTTATCATATCCTCTTGTAAATCCCAGATTTACTTGTGTTTGCTTTGTGTTAGTGTGTTTTCCTCAGGATTAGCAGGAATGTGTGTGATCATTTGCACCTGATGAACTGAAACCTTGGAGGGAAAACCTTTGTGGTTAAGCCTATTAAACTAACAAAACTCAAACACTATTACAATAAAATATTTTATGGAACATTTGTTAGGTTTTAAAGTGCTCATATTAAGTTTAGTTTATGGTTTATAAATCATTCTCTGGCTCCACTGATACAAAATGATGCAATTTTCAAGTTTAAAAAGTGAAAATTCGTCTTTAAATGCCTCTTTATGCAACAGCACCTCTGACTTTGAGACTAAAAAGGCTTTTCTGAGCTGCGAACTTTGACCACTTCCACACCAAGTCCTCCTGTGGACTGAAACAGAGGTTGTTGACACCTCCCGTCTTTAGCCAGCTGTAGATTTTAGTGCAGAAATATAGTGGTTGCCATTTGAAAAGGCAGCTTCTGAAATCCAATCATATGTTTGAGCTGAAATCTGATCTGAAATGTAACGGTGGAGAAGATGCTCAAACTAAGATATTTCTGTTAGGTCCATTTTTTAGTCATAGACTTTGACCCTGCTTGATGCAGCATTTAGAAAACTCTCAGACTGAAGAATGGGTGTTTAACTACCAGCCAACATGCAAATACACATTCACCTCAAGCCAAACTGAGGAAAACTCTGAGTTAGTGTTGCATTGAAAGAAAATGACAAACCTAAACAAAACTCCAGCACAGCACTTCACAATTCAAATGAGCATGTTTGGAAGTGTGTCTCTATTGTTTATAGAGGAGAGAGAAAGAAGGTGCTTTTAGTTCTTGGCACTCCATTAAGTTTTAACTTGTGCTTACTCTCATTTCATGAAGCCCTTTCTGAGATAACACACTCCAATTAAGCATTGCTAATTCATCATTTAAGCCAAAACTCCCCCAGCACAAACAGCTTGGTTTCATTCTCAAACATTACAGTGTTAAAGACTTGGAAGTTATGCTGCTTGAAACTGTTTCCTGTGGTTTGTTGCCTCAGACGTTGATGAAACTGTGCCGGGTCTTTGTCCCTGATAGAAAAGTTATAACTTAATTGTGTATATTCACACAAGCACATATCAAACATCATGCAGTGTCTAAAATTCAATAGGTACAAGGTTGTGTATTGCAAATAAGGACTCTGTGTACCAAGGGGTAATAGTAATAAATAATAATAATACTTGTATTTTAATAAAGGTAAAGATACAATACAAAAGATACTAATTTAAATTTGTGTTTACATTTGTGGTTCTACAATAATCTTTATAGGTTAGGCAGCTGAACAGGTTTATTACCTGGTACAAGGCATGTTTTCACTGAAATACATAACATTTATGCTTGCACCCCAGTGTTACCGGTGTTTTATTTGTGTGCAGGCAAAGCACTGACTGACATTTATATGTAGGTTAATGTAAATATTGGTTCAGTTTTCAGGTTGTTTTTGGGTGGGATTGAGTTATACTAGGTGGCTATGGTACGACTGTCCCTTGGTAGGATTGTATTTGTTTTAAGCTCCTAATAAATAGTTGTTATGTTAACTCAAGCTGGTTGTTGTTTCCTCTTTATTCAGGCCACTGTGTTCATACACACTATGTATATCTAAACACTGTCTCCTTGAATTTATATTTACAAAAACACCACCTGAATTCTTCTTGTTATTTATATGATTCGGAAACATTTTAGTGAAAGTATGTAGCAGGTTGCAAAACTGAATGCATCTGCAGAAGAGTTACTGACGTATTCTGTTTTGCCCACAATATCATGCATGAAAAAAAAGTGAAAAATAAATGAATCCAAGCATGAGCAGTGTATTTATAGGTATGTTTAGACTCTCACAGTGCTTGGTTAAGGTTAACTGCAGTGGCTTTGTTGCCTAAACCTAATCATAGTAGATGTGATTTCATTGTGTGATATC
The DNA here is from genome assembly GCF_900324465.2 of Anabas testudineus. NCBI lineage: Eukaryota > Metazoa > Chordata > Actinopteri > Anabantiformes > Anabantidae > Anabas > Anabas testudineus. The sequence continues at coordinate 4,228,505 of NC_046621.1, read as the reverse complement.
AAAGAACTAAAAAGATTTTTAGAACTAAGGCTTTAGATAAGAATATGTATAATAATGTAGTACATCTGAATTAGGATATTTTAAAGACAAAACTTTAAGTTGTTTTTTGCAGGAACCTGGAGGCTCTACTCTGTATCTGCTGCAGCAACATCCTCATCCTCATGAGTTTGGAAAAGTCAGTCTATCTTTCTACATCATACATGTACAGACCTACTACCTGTATTTCTTTGGGTAAACTGCTGCTGTTTCTACTCTTTTGTTTGAGGTCAGGGCACGCAGGTGATTTAGTAGGTCTCCTCAGTGCTTGGGGCTTTGGGAAATTGATTGGAGGGGCTGAGGCCTACTGGTGACACTTCATATATCAACCACATCCTTGTGACAGAAAATCACATAGGTTCAGGCTTAGACTCTTCTCTAGACAGATCTTAAAGGACAGTCAACATTTTATTACCCTACTTACAATGCTCTCCACAGTATGAACCCAAAGGAAATGGTATATTATCAGTTGCAATTTCATTATATAATGTGTTTTTAAGTTTAGGTTTTTAAGTCGTCCTATGTGTCAGACATTTTCCTTATCTAAATTTAATAAAATGCATTAATACAACAAAGCAAATGTAAGATTTAATAAGATATGAGCTTCCTATTTTCAATGTATCACTGTGGGTCAGGTTTTACAAAGATATTATCAGTCAGATCCTGTTTATTAGTTACAGACGAACTCTCAGCTCATATAGACTGTGTTAACACATCTGAAGACTGTGAATGGGGAGAAGAAAGAAGAAGAACACGTAGTTCACAAACCACACGGGAGTACATTAACATTTCTGTCACGATGCACATGAATAAAACACATCATTGAATGCAACGGTAAAATGAAATGTGTAGAGAGAACAATGTCAGGAGGCAAGACAACAAAGGAAAGATAATGAGCAGGCCAGGAAATGTTAATTTCATCATCAAACAAACAAAAAAAGGAAAAATCCCTACGGAAATTATTTTAATTGAACTAATTATTTTTCATCATATTGTTTGATGTAAGGATAATTGTATAGTATGCATTAGATCAAATGATCACTCTTTACTATACTCCATCATAACATTTGCAACATGAACAAAGCACAGCAAGTACGTCAAACCTTGTGACTGCTCCATATGCTAAGAAATTTTTAATCTGTTACTTCAGTCTGAATCAGGGAGCCAATAAGTAAGAATTTGAAGTGGTGTATCTGCCACGATGCAAATGGATGTGGATGGGAAAGTGTAAATCTTGAAAGGCTTGGACACATTACACACATTACTAAAGGGGATGCAATGCTCAGTAAAACCCCTCTCATGCTCCTGTTAGTTTGTCAGAAGAGGAAAAATAAAAACTGTAGAAGCATGAGTCTGAAATTGTTATGTGAACTTCAAAGTTCGCCTTCAGGTTGCATATTCCTAAACAGGGATATTGAATAGAATATGTTTGCATGTTCTTCCCACATTGCCTGTACTCCCCCTGTTCAAGCTGTGAAATGCTGCAACAGAAATGAATGAACGGATTACATGTGCTAAATCAGAGAGAGGAAAAGAGAGATGACAAGGTGAGAGAGGAGGGATTGTGTGAAAAGAGGGGGTGAACATGGTGCAGGGTGACAGAGAGAGCAGAAATGGAAATTTGAGGTGAGAGAGAAAGAGAAAGTGAACCCGCATAATCCCTCAGCCTGGGTGTTGCTGAGTTAAATTCTCCTTTGGCTGTGCAGTGGCATCCAAGAAAGATCATGCCATAAAAATGATACAGAGTGGAGACTTTGGCCACAGCCAGGGGAATATACATTATATAAAACTCTGCTTTCATTATGCCTCTGACTTCACACAGCACAATGTCCTCTTCTCATCTACTTCCCCTTTATTGCCTCCATTCCTCACAGGGAGAATTCATTAGAAATTGACTGCGTGACAAGTGTGCAGAGCTAAAACCACTTAATGAATGTGGCAGATAATAGACATTGCTGTTTGTGTGTTTAAGTATGTGAGACGGTTGGGAGTGTCTGCACATGTGTCGACTCTCCTGTGCATCACTGATGAGTTCTTCTGACTTCTTCATTAACACACATCACTTTGTTGTTGACTTTCTCCACAAACACCTGCCTGTACAGGAAATATGGACAGATAAGAACTTCTTCTCCCACCCAGACAAACATTCACCTTATCACAAGGCTGCCAGGCAACTGTGTGCTCATCATGTTTCCAACTGTGGAAACAGATCTTTGAGTGCAGATTGCAAGTTGTGTTTACATTATACTTTGAATGGAACAGTTGTTGTATGAAGGGAACTCCTGCTCATGCAGTGATTGGAATTAAAGAGGCAGCATGAAAACATAATTAAAACAGGAAACAAAGGAACGTGAGAAAGGTTATGACTGAATAAGAGGTATGAGGAAAGCAAAGAAAGCCGATCACAATCGGATAACTGATGTTCACGCCTTGATTTACATCTCTTTTTGCTATAAAAAGCTCAAGATGAATATCTCTTCACTTGAACAATGTCAAGATGATTTGAGATAAAGTTTGTGCCACTTCCTGTTTTCAAAAAAAAAAAAAAAAAAAGAATATAAACAGATAAAATTCCTTAAATAAAGTGATAGAAAACATAGAACTGCAATGTGTAAACATTTTAAAACATTATTAGCAAAGACGAGACATAAGAAACCAGATGTTTATGTTTATCGTGTTTCTTTAATTAGAGGAAGTGAGACTATGCAATTTTTATCAATTCATGTTTGCTCAGTTTCAGGATAGAAATATTGTTTTTGCACTAACCACTTGATTAATGCACATATTAATGTTGATGACTATTTATTTACTGTACATGTAGATCAATACAATGACTAATAACTATTTATGTTATGCTTCCATTATTTTAACACAGATAAAACAATTAGATTACAGATTTATTCTAATATTAAAAGTCAAATTATTAGTGTAAATATACAAACTACACTATGTGCAAACTTTATATAAGTGTGTGGGCCGTTGGCTGAGGCCCTCTCAGGAACTGTGAGAACAATGAACTGTCTGGAAGGTGAGATCACTCCTTTAAGACAGGGTGGAGCTGGCGATAGGGATTGTAAATGGATTTAACCCAGACTGATGTGGTTAGAACAATGTGGAAAGTCTCTGGTAGGTAATAATTCACACACATGCACGCACATATGAGCACATGCAAGCCTGCATGCAGTCCTGCTCACACACACGAATGGAAGTGGTAAGCCAATACTACTTGAGTTGAGTAGGGTCTTTTTCAGAGATACTTATCTGTGAAAACTGCACTCTCTATTTAAACACACTCTCCTCTCCCCGTAGTGCTCTCCCTTGTTAGAGTAACTGAGAGAGGAGTGGAGACAGTTGTGTTTTTATAGGCAGGCCGCCAAGGCTGACCTCTGTTGGCATGTAGCCAGGGCGGAGACACTTGACTTAATCCAACATGATGAAGTGGTGAGGCCATCCAGTCATACTGGACGGCAACACAGGGTGGTTCGACAGACGGCAGAACTAAAACAATCATGCACAGTGATGTCTGCCTCAGTGGATCATTGGGTGTCATGGCCTCTTATGTGACAGGACAGAGGTAGGACGACATGTCCACAACTCCCTGAGAGCAACAACCAGAGAAAACAAAAGTTAGAGAAAGTAGACTGAGTCACTCTTTCCCTTCCTTGATGTTCTTCTTCATATTCATGCATTTACACAGAATCTGCAGGGGCTACTGCTCTGTAGGCTTTGTGTGCTTTTATAGAGAAGATGAAAATGTGGAGAGAATATTTAATTTAAATTAATTACAATAACTTTGGATCAGATTTGACAAGACTCATTTCATTGTTGTAATAAACAGGAACAGGAAAATATTTGAGGAGAATGAACACAAAGGAATAAAACAGTTATAGTACATTAAAGAAATAGGAAAGCAAAGCAACCTAGGAGGATAGTAAGCAACTACAGAGTTATAGATCTGGTATAACTGCTGTCACAACTACCTTGTGATGGCAAAGTCAAACATCACGTGCAACAACAACGAAGCCAACGGTGTCAAAATTAAACACCCGGTCTATTTGACTGGCACATGCACATGAACCAAAGCAAAATTTACCACGCACGGATAGCATAAAGTGGTTTAGCATGTAGAATTGGAATGGAAATCGAGATCTGTTCGCACGTGGACTCATCACTAGATCTTTACTAAAAGATTTAAGATGGAAGTTGTTGCATTCATGGGAACATTCTTCTTCAAATTCAAGACAAAGCTGTACAGCAATTTATACCTGTACTGTTTATCACATATGACTATGATCATTCTTAAAAATCATGTTTGATTTTTTGTTATAAACAGTAAATACAGTGTGCAAAGTATCTACCAGGGATGTGCACGTACACTGTATGTAGTTAATAAGCTAAAGCATCTTTTCACATTAGATTCAGAAAAATGGTGTTCCTCTGTGTTGGCACCTACACTGCACCGCTTGACTGGCGTCATACAAATAAATACGTGGGTTGAGTTTTTCATGCAAAGCTAAAATTGAGTGTCACCTTATTATAAATAGATGTCATGTCAAAGTGACATTTTTCCTCACAGATATTTAGACAAAGAAATACCATGCTTGTCATCTCGCCTGGCGTCAGACAGCTCATCTCCATTCAGGCCATGCTCTACGTCCCATTCACAATGTTTGCCTCTGTCTTTTATAGAAACTGTGGCCAGTTGGCCGCATAAATGTTTCTCTTAGTAGAAATCAGCAGTCATAGACTGACTTTCATCATTAATATACAAGATTATTTCGTCTATTAATGCTTGAGCTCCTTCTTGACGCTCTTATATGTGATTGCGATATGTTGTGCATGTGTGTTATCCTCCATCTCCCAACACACACATACATGCACACACCACTGCAACCACTGGAACACACAAGCACAACCTCAACACTTGAGTACAACCATGATGTGATTTATGAGGCCAGTGCTGGACGTTGCTCTGCAGGGTAATGCATTAAGCTCTTATCTGCCCCTCCTGTAGAAGGCAGTCCTCATATCATTTATGGGGAGGAGAGCAGTCCTATACCATTACCACTAGATATTCATACACCCACAGAAGTGCAGAGAAAAAAGAAACAACAGAAATACTTTCTTATTGATGGGGAGTCTGTTTGGCTCTAAGCAGTAGGTGGGGAAAGGTGTGTGAAATGTGGAGTGAGGTCAAAGGCAGAGTATCTGTTGTTGAAAAAAAAAAAAACCTACATGAGTTTTGGAAGATAAGATATAAAAGGATATGAAAGGTTATTGAAATTTGAAATAGCAAATCTGTCTTATCAGTGCAGGGGAATGCTTGAGGAAGCTTTGTGTCTTCAAAGCCAGTGGCAAAACACAACCTTTTAAGTCTGATTCAATCTAATAAGCTCTAACATAATCCTCTCACTTTGGTCTTCCCAGCATCAGGTGTTGGCTGAATACTAATAAAGAACAAAGGTAGCTGGAAGGAGAAACAATAATGTTCTCTGTATAGAAAAAGATTTATGCAACAGCGTCCCACAGTCTTCACCTTTAGGAAAACATTTTAGCAGAGCTGACGTTTTCTGCCTGTTATTTAGAATTTCAGCAACTAGTTCAATAAATTATTTCTATGCCCTTTCAGACATATGTAATGTGTATTGCATATTATATTATACAAAGACTGCTTATAGTCACAAGCCTACAGACAATTATCACCGAAATCTGCAGCTACCCTCAGCTGTTCAGCTTTTCAGCCCACAACCTGACCATCTTAAACTCCACTGCCAATGCCTCTGGTGGCAGCAGGTTGTTATTTAGAACAGAAAAGCCTAGATAAACCCACTGTACACAGCCTGTTCAGCACTGGAACACAGCAGACACCAATAGATATTAGCAGCTTAGTAGATTAGTCGAGTCAGACATTTCCCTCAGACCAAAACAGATTTAAAGAGGATGGACAGAAATAGCAAGTGATCATATGTCGGTGATGTGTTCTTAATTACTGTGTTACTACAAATCAATCCACCTGTGCTGTCAAATACTAACACTGCTACTTTACAGCTATCACATGCTTTATTTGACTTTATTTTTAAAGATTAAACTAATGATGATATAAGCTATTTAGGGGGAGAAGGATGCAGTATTAAAGTCAGAGGGTTTGTAGACTGCCTGGTGAATTTAAGAGCTTAAACAGACCTGAAATACTTTTGTTTTTTAAAGTTAGTTTCTGGTGACGTGACACAGTCATATAGTCATGTGGCACAGAGACAATTCAGCAAAAAATACTTATGACCAAAGCAAAAATAAGATGCTGACAAGAAAAAGAAAAGTTTAAATGTAGTTTTTTGTTTACCTCTCTCAAACACAGGCAAATCGTGTCTTCTTATCTCTCTACAGTTTTGTATTCAAGCTGATGTGTAGATTAAAGGATCAAAGGTAAATGGAGGCTTCCCACATCCATCTTTGTCAAATTTTGTTCCTTCCTTATATCCAGCTCTTCTTGTCTCTGTCTCTCTCTATAACTCTCCACTCATGCTCTTTTCTGGTCACACAAAGCATACGTAGCAACACACTTACTAGTTAGTTCAACCACATGCCACACAGCGATAAAACCAACAATTAGAGACTGGATTCATCTTTATCCAGGTATGATACAGTGCAGAATAGAGGTTGATTTGCTATCTGAGGTAAGGCATACAGACTCTTTCTGCACTGATTGTGTTAGCTGGAAATAGAGCAGATGTCTCAGATGATTGACTGTACAGTACTTCTCTTTTCTATGTGGGTAAACACAGACAGAGCAGATGCACAGTGGCCTCACAGAAGCACCGCAAACATGAAATATAACTGAAGTAAATCCAGGCTGAAGCAATATAATCTCACAATCTAAGACTGAATAAAGGAAAGGTTTCTCAAGAAAACTGCACAAGGTAATCGTGCTACATCACATCACATCACATCACAGGTAACTAAATAAACAGTGAGCATACACGGTAGAAATTGCAGAGCATTTTCAGAAAATCTAACTGCAGTTCCTTGAGCTCTACTTGAGGTAATCCATCACAGTCACTTTGTTGTCCTATTTCTTAGTGCAGTTCCAAGCTTGGCTTTTAAAAATCCTTCCTTGTTGGTGTGTACAAGGACACTTTGACAACTGAGATTTGAAAAGCAAGCTGCAGAAAAACTGTGCATGCATGAACAATGTTCTCAAGAACCCAGAAAACAAATCAGCATGCTGATGTAAAGATGCTGAGAAACTGATACGGATTAGGTTATCTTGATGTCAAACTGGAAATTTGGTTATGAATCAAATTTGATTGCTGCAACATCTGTGTAAGCAGTTACCAGAAAATCTTCCTAATATTGGAAGTGGTCAAAAAGGTTTAATTTAGGGTTTATATTGTAATCCGAGGCTTCACTGATACAAGATAAAAAAAACACATGTTAAAATGTCTCTTTAAGCAACAGCTTCTCTGGCCATGAGAGTGAAATGACTTGTATCAGTCTGGTCATGGCAGCAAACCTGAGAAGGTGGGAGGGACGCTGTAGGTGTAGGACCCCAAAACAGACACAGCCTGACGTCAAAGTGTATATTTTGATAAACTCTCGAAATTGAAGCGTATTGGCCGGATTGAATCTGGGCGTTTTGCTAACAGCCACTATGCAAAAACCTGTTCACCATAAGCTTTGGGCCTCTGATTCTACTTTTGTGAAACTCCCAGCTTCACGATAACAGGCCTACATCACATCAAACCACAAAATGCATAATATGACGTCTTTAACAACCTTTAGAGGAACAATGTTGTTAGCTATTGCTAGCTGTTTCCCCATATGTTTGGGGGCATGCAGGATAAACTCTAGGTATTCTCTGAGCCGTCAGACTCAGACATTTGCATTTTCACATGCAGCTTAAATGGATAATGTTCAGAGTTCCAGTGCATGGCTGCATTTTTGAGTTTTAAGAGTTTGATCATTAATATCAACTTGACACATGTAAGAGAGCAGCCAGTGGCTCGGCAGGCTTTCATATAGTGACCGAACAGTATGTCTGGTGTGAATATTTGCTTAATCTGTGCTGCCTATTATATAAAAAATAAATAAATAAATAAATAAAAGATGTTTATATTTCCACTGGAATTTCACATTTATTCAGTATTTATAGATAATTAAACAGTATTGTGCGTTGATTTAATCATCAGTTGTGCAGCTTAAAACAGATTTCCTGATAATAGAATTTAATTTGTGCTCAAATGTCAACAATGTCGTTAGGTTAGAATTCAAGCCAACAAAAAATATGTTTTTCTGAATTAAACAATTCCTCTGATTACTTTAAAGGCTGGAGTTTCCAAATTGTCTTCTTTCTCTGTAAGTCGTGCAGGAAGCTTGGATACTTAGAATAGTGTGCAGGGATTCAGCTGTAGTCTTTCATGTCTGCGCACCCATTGTCGTGACTCATGCTCACATGACGAATCTATGCTTGGAATTTAGGTTTCATTTGTGTATTTGTTTAGAGCCTTTTTTTCCTCCTGATCCACCTGGTTCACAGCTTGAATGACTATAGAAAAAGCATCTCAGCAAGGACACTCATTAAAAAATACTGCAGGCATTTTTCCCATCACTTATGCCAAGAATAATATCTTACACTAGCAGCACACACAAGTACAGAGAGTGGACATTGTTCCTAAGTTGTTTGTACGACTTTGAGCCTGAAGGAGACGGACATAAAATCTATGCTCATAAATCAAACCATAGCATAAGCTGAGAGAGGGTTTTTGAAATTTCTGTAAAAGGACCCTTAAATTACATGCTGAGATTTCACTGACATACATAAGTGTCTCTGTATACACAGAACATTCACTGCTGGGCTTAACGTTGTAAAAGCACAGTCTTGCATGGTGTCCTAAGAACTGAGTGAGGTTATACTTCAGCAATACTAGAAGTGATGAAATAAACATGAAGGACTCCCACAGGACACGTAAGGCAGTCTGAAAGAACAGCATCTGTTCAACAGGCTTATACACACACACACACACAAACACAAACACACACACACACACTTCATGCAGAGCTACAAATACAAAGATAAGCAAAAATTATCAGGTACAGAAACCTTCCCCGTCCACCAATTTCTAACTGTAATATAAACTGACTAGAGTAACTGTTACTGTGAACATGAGTGAATAAAATGTGAAAAATAATCTGATCTAATTACTGTATTTCTTTATTTTTGTTATGTTAATGTACTGTTTTGTCTGCTTAAGAGTTTAAAGCTGTCACATGTAATGGATTCCACAGAGACAAAAGACTCACGTTACCATTGTCACATGCTGGAATACAGTATCAGACAGATGCCACAGGCAGTTTTGAATTGAAGTCTGCACACAGACACTATCTATCCATCCATCCATGTATCTATATATAGTGTATATACAGTATATACATACATATAAACAACTACAGTTGTATATACAGTACAATATAGACCTACCTGTCAACCAAGTTTGACTACTGATAATATACAGTGTTGACTGAATGATGTACTGTATAATGAAAACTGATTCTGTGGTGACATAATTACACTGTAATAAACTAAGTTTATGTCAATTAGCAGCACGAGGTCTTGAAAGCAATAATCGGATACATGAAAGAAACTTAACTTAACATCTGAACACATTTTTGTTTTAATCATTCTTCATAAGTCTTTATTTGAGAAGAACAATAGAGGAAAAACTAAAAAACTGACATGCAACAAATGGGATAGTGAGACTTATAGTTGGTGCTTTAAACACCTGTAACACCCACCACTCTTGTTTGTTCAACTTTAAAACTTTACAATTAGGCAGCCATTTTATAACTTAAAGCATTTCACAAAGCATTAACATGATTTTGTCTACTTTCTCTAGACCTTTAATGAAGCCTGACTTTCTTCTCCACTGGTCACATGAGTTTAATCAATTTTCTGTCAAGCTTATAATACAGCCATTGTACATGACAGGCTCCAGAATTTAATCTACAGCGAAGCAGCAAATGAGACGCCCTTCACAGCAGATGTGACAGGACCATCTACTGTATGTGTTGAACTGGTTCCCTTGAATCATTCCGCCTCAGGCAGGGTCACTCAGCTGGAACGGTTATGCCAGGACAAGGTCAGAAGTTTGAACAAGCGCATCTCATCACGCAGCCGCACATCCGAGTGTTTTGAGTGGAAGGCTGCCCTGAAGATGCTGTCCGTTTTCAAGGGAGTGCCACCCTTGGCCTGGAATCTCTCTTAGTATGAATGTACAAATGACTTCACACGACAAGCTCCTGGAGCAGGTGACAGCTGCCCGGTGGACGATGTGTAGTATAAAGTATAAAACAGCAAGAACAAGGCATGGCCGTACACGCCGCAGCCTGCTCCAGCTGTAAACACTGAATGATACTGTAAATCTCTTGGTTTACTTTGTCAGTGTGGGTGTCAAACTGCTCTCTAGGTGGATTAGACTCTGTTTGAACATAGCATGCCCTTGGGAGAATTGCAATAAGTGGATTTTGTTAATGGGAACATGTCTATCACCATAACCCAATTCACCATACATCCAGTTACAACACTACCTGCCTGTAATTATTTATGATCTGGCAGACAGGGTTAATTCATTACAAGCCAGTGCAGTTATGTATCATTACAGTATTTCAGTTCATTGCACTGCAGTGGTCCTGTGCTTATAGTTTGACTTGCACAAGGAAACTTGTAAAGCATAGAAGCACAACAACAATTTGTTTTCCTTTTGTTGAGTTTAAGAGTTCTCCTCGTAAACATCTGCTTCGGAAACCCTCAAGAAATCCGCAGTCATGTCATTCGCAGGACTTTGGCAATAGAAATAGGATTGTAGGCAGCGGGGTCTAAATGAAGACAGACACATTTGCCCACACATTCACCACCCTCTGGTCAGACTGTCAGCATCAATCAGTGTGCATAATATTTTAATAGGCCAGGGTAATGTATAGCCACTAATCTAGGGACCGCTGACATCCCGCTGGCAGGCGGCCAGGTGGATTTTTTTCCCCTATGTCTGCCCATTTTCTCTCCTCTCTGTTGCAATGTCTCTTCTTTCTCCCATATTCTCTCTGCCCCCATCTCTATACCCCCACCCCGACCCCAGTGTCTCTCATTACAGCCTTATCGCAACTATTAATCTCACACAAGTACTTCACTCAGCAGGTCTTATTGTGAGAGCCACCTGCCCAGAAGTGTGTGTGGGTGGGGGGGGGTAATGAGGATGAAGATCGCTCCTTCCACATCAGCAACCACTACTGCCCTATTTACTTTTTTCATATCTTTTGCTCTGCTCTTAATTTTCATTTTTCCTGATTTTTATAAGACTCTCTTGTAAAACAGTCTTGATCATTGTCACCCAATTACCCTTAACTCGTCATAAGTCTTTTTATGGCACTAGGTGACTAGTACCAATGTTGTGCTTCCATTAGAGGCAGTTTGACGATATAGAGCTGGAATGACTCTTGTTCTTGTCTTAACCACCTGTGTGTCTTGGCCAGCTGGTAGCATGGTGAAACAGGATGTATGCAAAAATTAAACAAACTATCCTCAACTGTTTTAATATCTGTATCTATAAGCCTTTCACTGATGATAATAAATTCATATTTAACTTCTCTGTCTCTAAATATGTTCTAGCAGCAGCTATCAGACGTGCACTTTTACTATACATACATGTCCTTGATCTGAATTCAAATAGCTTGGAATAGTGCGTATCACAAATTTGCAACTTTTAAGGAGGTAGAAAAGATTTCTTGTTATGAGCATGACCACCGAGCATATTTTTTCCAGTGGGATTTCAAACGATTTCATAAGACCAGATGTGGTAGAGGTTTCTCAAGCCACAGAAAAGCATGACGTTGTGTGATTGAAGTGAAAATACAAAAAAAATCACCAAAACTGGAGTCACATTTATGCAGGCACTCCCTCTGCAAACTGGATATTTCTGCCTTAGAGAATAGTTTGCATCACTGCTTGGCTAAACCTATGCCTCTTTTAAGAGATGGCCTTCTGTAAATAAAGCTATGGATGAATTAAAAGCTAAAGAATGAAAAGACACAGGCAAGAAACTAACTTACAACAACAACTGGAGCTAATGGAGCAACTGTTTTGTACATCTGATTGTAGCAGTGTGTTCAGATAAGTGATTCTGCAAGCCCTGTTTAAATAGCCTGGAACCTGGATGCGTTTTAAAGTAAACGTTTCTTTGTCTTTGTAATATCAAGCTGAGAATAGAGTTTTCTCTCCTAATTTAAATGGTTTTAGTAGAACAATACAGATTTATTGTGCTTTCAGGAATTTCTACAACGGCTAATTATCATGGGAGTCGTGATTTCCCAAGGATTCGTGATTCTGCTTTGGAGGTGGTGCGTGCTAGCAGAAGTCAAAATGTTGGATTGTTTATTTTTCCACCATTTTATAAAGCTGGAGAAATTCATATGCTCCAAGTCAAAACTGTCCTGTACGGTATTAGCCTGACCATTTAAAAATGTCTTCAGGTTATGCTAACTTCAATCATTGACTGCAGTGAGTTTCTGAATGTTTTCTCTTTTCTGTTTTGATTACACCCCCATCTCTGACATTTGCTCTTATGAATGCCACCCACTGATGCCTCCAGGGCAAAATACCAACAAGATTTATGCATTATTGAAAAGTTTACAGTGTATTGACGGCAATGAATTCAGCCACCTTTTAAGTCAGAACTGTATTGCCTCGTGGAAGATCTCTCTCTTTACTAACTGAACAAAGAATACAATGTGCTGGCATTTCTGCAAGTCCACCTCCACCTGTGTATTTCTGTTTGTGTGCCTTGAATTGAACTGACAGACACTTCAGTCGGGTCATTGGACTGTCTTGTCTGAGTGTACTCCCTGATCCCATCTTCCTGCTTGGCACCTTGTCGGGCGGACAAAGAGAGTGTTGTTATACGAGGGGCTTTAGATGTGTAATTACCCCAATCTACTCTGCAGGAAGCTCCATAAACACACACACAACCACATACCTACCAGTATCTCAGATTTACACTGAGCAAGGGAACACGTGAAGAAACGACAGAAAATACTAAGCAAACAATCCATTTCCTCCTTCAGCTACAGTACCATAAAATAGGTGAAATCAGATCTTATGAGACAAAAACTGTTTTTACAGTTGCATGCACATCATGTGCTTCATTAACTCTTAGCTCTGGTATGTGAGAAGCTCTATTCTCAAAAATTAAGTCTAATTATCTTTTTCCACCACCACTGCCTCTGAGGAATCTAGGTTACTGACTTGCATGCATGCTGGCTGCAAGATCGTGGTATTTGCTTTGAAATTTGCATATCGAGCATTGCATGAAAATGGGTGACCTTTTCCGTTTGACCCTCTGGGTGATCGTTTACAATCCAAATCCACATGTGAGAGGAAAGGTCATGCAGGGTAAGAGACAGAAACAGGCCAAGAATCAAAATTAAAGAGTCTGGCAGTGCTGCACATTGTTGCCACAATTAATCACTGTCATGATCCGAATCATACAATTATGACCTATGTGCTTTTTTCCCCACCCCAATGCAGAGAAATACACATGAAGAGTTTAATGAACTGAAAGGATTAAAGCACCATTGTCTGCCTTTGAAAAGAAAGTACCTGCGCTGCTTACCAAAGAAAACATGACTATAAATGAAGTGTGGGAGATGCTGAAACCACCGTTCACATAAAGACACTTCCTGGACATCTGAAAAAGCCGGACCAACCAGTTGGTATTGGCACTAAACAGATCATCAAACATTCACACACAAAATAATATGTCGCAGTCACATATTTAAGCGCACGTACTCACACACACCTGCTACACAAAGCAATCGAAGCAGCTTAAATTGCGGAAACAGCCGCTCGCATGAGTGAAAGACACGACCTCTGGGGAGGATTTGCATTTCAAAGACAACAAGGGTTAAAGACACAGCCTGACACACAAGCATTTCTGAGATTCTGAGCGGCCATTCTTCTCTAATAATTTCTTTCACACTCTGCTGTATGTGTAGGCAGGGGCAATGCAAATGATGCTGCATGTGTTTTACTGGTTGAGAAACAGAGAGTGTAAGGAATTTAGATTACAGGTCTGGGTTTTAGTATGTATTGTTCAAAGGAAGAACAGTGCCTGAAACTGGATTCGACTTTTCAAATACTACCTTATTTACATCATTTACAAAGATTCTGAAGCTGTGAATTTTTTAATGACTTTGCTATAGGTTAATTGATCATTTGCCATAATTGAAAAAATACCTTGAGTGTGACAGGATTCATTTGTTTCTATTATGTCTGATTGATATTTTCATTTTCTCTCACTGTGCTTCTGTTTAATATATATGCTGAAAATAAATCACTACATTTGTAAGCACTGCTGCATTGATGCAGCTTTATTCCCTTACAGTGCTGCCTGCCCTCTGACCTCTTAGATCAGTCATGTTGCAAGCAGAGTGTGACTAATCCTCTGGTATTCTCCTCCACTGAAGATGAGCTGACACGATCAGCCCATCCTTCACGTCTTGATCTGGGAGCATAACTTACTTGAAGAGGTTCCTGCATTAGCATTCCTCAGCATTCCTTGACTGGACTTGACATGGTGTCATGCTTCTGAGCACAAGTTCAACCATGTCCAAGGTGCTTATTTTCGCCCACAAGATAATTTTCCTTCATAACAAAAATACACACAGGCTGCATTCCTAAATATGAGGTAGAATATCACACCCACCCAACACCACAAGAGCTAGTTATGATTTATATGCAGTGGTTGGTTTCTGAGAGGGATACTTAAGTATACAGTGATATAGGTGTTGAATTATGACTCATGTCTCTGGATATGTGGCAAGATGTTTACTCTATAGCAAAGTTTTCACTCTGCATTGCTGAAGTTTCTAACCTATCAGCACTTTTGCAGAAAGTAGAGATGATGGGAAACATAAACAAAGCAGAGGTGCAAATGTGCCGCGGATAAACAGACCGGTCTTCTGGGAGAAGGAGAGCAGGCAGAGAGACAGGGGTGAAGAGAAACGCACACAGTCTGCGATGAGAGCGTGAGGTAGTTACATGAGTGCTGATATTGAGGAGAGGTGGACACCACACAAGGCTCCACTGTTAGAGGACAGGACGCGGGAAAGGAGCAGCTGTCTGCCGAGGCAGGCAGCGATACGTTTGCCCCCAGCTGTCAGAGCCTGGAGAAATGGCCAATTCACATACAGGACATTGGGTCAGTGTTCAAGGTCTGATGGGACATCAAAACACGCCACCGCATATACAGGAAGGTGTGTGTTCTTCTACATACATTGAGGCGACACACACAGAAGCACATTTATGTGCAAGAGTATATGCATGCATAGGAAGCACTACTACAAACTACAAAATAGATATGATTATTTCATTTGTAAACTGAATTATAAGCTGTATGCTGTGCAGATATAAAAGAGCCATAAAAGAATGAAAATCTTTCTCTCTTTCCTTTTTTGCATCAAGCGCTGAAAGATGATTTACACAAAAGCCCTGTAGCACAGCAGTGTAATCATCCAACTGCAAACCTGACACCTGATTGGATTTTAAACACAACAAATGTACAAGTTCCGCCCTGACTTTACTAAAGACACCATGTTTGGATGATGGCCCACAATTGTCCAACAGCAAATTCCCATTGTGCAACAACACATCTTTTTACCAAAGCTGCGTGTCTTAACAACTAATCACAACACCTGAGGGTAATTTCCATCACCTGAGACAATTACCACATTAACAGTTATCCTTAAAACGAAACAAACTATGTGTGGCAGGAACATGTTTCATAACCCAACTGAGAATGTCTCATCATTTCTTAACTCTTCATACTTAAGAAAATAAGAAAAATTATCTAATTTTACTGCAGACTGGTTAATTTTCAACAAAAATACTACAAATCTACACCACATTGAGCCAATAACACATTTAGACTGTTAACCTCAGAACTATAAAATAACTTGCATATGAAATTACTGAGTACACATAACTACTTGTCTCTTGGTTTGTAGTTTTATGCTAATTTATATTTTTCCAATGTTTCCTTAAACCACAAATACATTTGTAGTCCTTTTGTAAAAATAAAGGAACATCTACCTGTTCAGTAAAAAGGAGTGAAGGTAACATCACAGCCCCAGATCAAATAAAGACTGCTGGCTCTGTTTTTTTGTTGTTGTTGTTTTTTTCATCCCCCCAGACCCTCTTCAAACTTAATTTCTCTCCAGACACTTGTTAGCCTTGACAGGAGGCAATTGTGGTGAATAGTGATGGAGAGCAGAGGGCATGCTTGTCTACAGAAGAACTGCTGCAGTCTAGTCAAGCTTGAGCTAGAGGTGGAGGGCAGACACCCAGCTGGAGATGTTGACTAGGGAAGAATGACGGGCGCGTCAAGTGGAGTTTAAGAGGCAAAGCGTAGAGTTAAGTATGATAAGCACAGCAATAATCAGAAAAGATATATAAAGTAATGGCAGATCAAAAAAGCACAGCAGGAGACAATCAAAATGACCTCTGCAGAGGGTGCATTCATTTGAGGAGTTAGTTTGGGAAAAGCAGTAACAGACAGAAACAGAAGGATGTGAGGATCAAAAATCTTAGATATAATCTGATAAAAACAATTTGTAGTAGTATATTGAAATTTCCTCCAGGAGCATCGTTTATTGGAGTGAATGTGATATGAATCGGTTCAGGGCATGTGCTTAGGGGAGATATGTAAAAGTACTTTTTGTATGTCAGAAGGTTCAAATGTAAATTAAAATGTTATTGCATGAATTGCATTAAATGATTATCAGTATGGGTGTTTGTAAAGTGGATTGTTTGCTAAATAAAAATGTAATAGTGGAAATTTCAACCAACCCTTTAATAACAGTAACACAGTGTTGTAATTAAGAAAGCAAACGTTTTTCGTCTCCTCATGATTTGGACAAATATCTCCCTCTGATGAACTGATCTCTCCAGGGCTCTACATTCCCTCAGGGCTGCAATCCTGGATTATGGATTAGTCAACTTTTCCTACACATCGTGTTAATACTGTGTATGACACTTTGTCAGCAAGTGCAAGGGGAACATTCCTTTACTAAAATGTCAAGGATTAATGACACCGAGAAACCTCAACATACTGTCGTTTATGATTACTGAATATGAAGTCATCAGAAAGTGTATTTGTAGTTTAACTGCATCACAGTAGATTCTCATCCATACGTTAAATTGGTAATAGGGTGTTGTTTCATTTACATTAAGGTGCCATCTTGGAACACTGCACCCACCTCTTGTAATGCATCTACTGTACATCAGCACTGTGGCTCTGTTTCAGGACGACAGACGCCATACACTGCTTAAATAGAAAGAAGAAATAAAGGCAAAGCTATAGGGCAAACATATATTCAGTTATCTTAAACTACCAACCACCTATCTGAAATGAATCCCAACTCTCATAAAGGCAAATGCTATATGAGACTCAACTCCAGCGTGAAACCACTCCGGTTTACATTTGGCCACATGCTCTTACATTCTTCCAGCCCTTTGGTTAATTGCTATTCAACTGATGATGGATGTTTTGCTACCGTATCCATTTGCCACATTTGTCTTCTATTTCAATTACAGTGACATGTTAATTCCATCTTTATCTATCTGTTTCAAGAGGATGATTCAGGGGCAATTCGTTAGCGTCTACTTCCCAATAACGTAAATGACATTATCAGTCCACCAACAAAATTACTTTAATGAAGATGAATGGTCGAATGATAATTGTGGAATTGATTTTTCAGATACCATTATTATCTGCATCTGCTATTGTCTCATTCTGGTTATCGCCTGACTGGATAGCCTTGGGTAACCATGATGTGATGTTTCATGCACAAATGCATTTGATACGTGTATCTTTGCAGAGTTAACTTGATTTGTTTAAACAATATTTAAGGTGCTTTTGTAAATGATTAAGAGTCATTTGTTTTGTTTTTTTTACTGAGGAACCGTGTAAAGAGTATAAGTAGCTAAAAGATGAAGTACAAGACCCCAGATGATCCAAACTCATGAGAGGATCATGTCTAGCATGTGAAATATTTTAATTTAGATGATTAGATTCCTGTGGTATAGGTGCCAATTTACAGCTTTCAGGAAGGCACCGTCAGTGAAATGTACTGTACAGCACAAAGGAAAAGCAGAGGTTGGGAGACCATGGAAGGAAGAAATCAGCTGGCAGGAAGAGAAAGATAAATGACTGTGGTTGGGGAAGAAAGAATGGAAATCTCCTTAACATCTGAAATACCAGGCAAGCTGGAAACAAGCCATGATGTGGAGCATAACATCTGTGCCTACAGAGTACAAAAGTTCACAGAGAGAAGCAGCCAGACTTTCTTCAATTCAAGACATCACATTTTCCCCCACCTGATATGAGCATCAAGTGGACTATAGGGCCAGAAGGTATGAAACATATTTGGGTACAGAGGTGCAGACCTGATGGCTGTTAATCTGTCAGTCTCTTGTTCTCAACTGATCATTTTCTTTTTCTCTTCCTTTATTTGAATTGAACTGAACACAATTGAATCCCTCTAAGTTCAGTTTATTTGATCCTAAACGTTTCTTTGAAGACATTTATCATGATTAATAGTCATAGCTATTATTTTTTATAAGAATTGCCCAAGTGCCCAATTTATTTTATATTTGGAACTTTTGGAGAGAGCTTATCTTCTAAGTTTATTGCTTTAAATCCCTGCAGAGTTCCTATTTTGCTGCATGATTGACTTGCAGCTGTTTACTCTAGCATGCACCACACCTACACACACTGCTCTCAGGGAATAGCTTTATGGTCATGCAAGTAAGGTTTGTCAGTCTTCTACAAAAAGAATGTGTTCAAATACCTGTCGGTAGAATGTGGTTATAAACCGAGTCCAAACCATAGGCATATGTGTGTTGTCAAGATAGTGAGAAGAACTGTAGAGTAACCACTTTTCCAAGTCAGCTGCAGAAGAATTGCCAGAGGCAAAAGGAGAATTATTTTTGTGGTGTTTCAAAACCACAAAAGTTTCCAAAGCCTTTGACATTCAACAGCCAACTTTGTCAGTGTTTTTCAGGGAATTAAAGTTCTTTGGAGTATGCATTTACCTCCACATCCTCTCCAGTGCACACTGATGTGGTAAATAATGGACAACTGGAACAGTCAACACTGTGTGCCCAAGGCTGAATTCCAACATCAGGAGGTCTCAGGCTTACAGGAGGCCTAACTGAGAGAGCACTGTATACACCAGCACCAGTATGTTGCTTTGTGGTTGTCAGAAAATGCTTCCAGTCAGCCAAAAGGTGTCCATAAGATACAGAAAAGGCCTGACAACAGTGATGCAATCAAAGTTCTTCCACAAACTATCTACCAACTCCACTGAATCACTCAAACATGCCCAAAGTTAATTCTGCAAAATAAAAGAAATACTGTACTACTTCCTCTTAGTCAACTGCAAAATCACAGAGGAAAGAGATTTTTCCATAACATCAACTATAACATCAACATTTGACAGCTAGCTTCACTGGTCTACAACAAGCTGTAAGCCAAATCATTGTCACTGCATGACAGGGTAAAATGGTCCAATTTCTACTTCTTCTTGGCCTCTCAGATAGTGCTGAGTGTTTAGAAATTCAACAAGCAATTCTTTTGGGTAATTTAAATGTGGTGAGTATTTTCATTGTTTGCTACTGGTGTGCATCTGGAAAACTTTCATGCGGTGCACTATGGCACAAAAGAATAAGCTGAAGTGACTCCTGGATTGACCAGTGTTTCAATATGTGGTGAATAGATCCAATGTATTGTTAGTTTTAGTCTCTCTATGGGATTGTCCCTTTATGGTTGTTAATATGGTGTTTTTTTTTTCCTGTGGCCAAACATGTGGTTGAGTTTAATGCCTGTAATGTAAGGAAGCACAATTTAAAAAGTTAGCCCTACAACAAAAACAAACAAACAACAAACACTCGTAATGAGATTGAAATTTGTAGCATTGTTCAGGGAAACAAATTACACTCAAATCAGTGGTCAATATAGCATTGCATTATAATGTACAGGTGCTCTTTAAAACTCAATAAAAAGTTAATGGCAACAGTGAATAGACTGCACTAGGAGAAATCTTTCTACCTAAATGGACACAGCACTTTACAATTTGCCGTTCATTCACTCTGCTATGGCCACACCAAAAGTTGTGTTGAATTACGTAAAGCATTGCGTCAGGTGCCCATGTGATCTTGTCCATCCTATGTATTATGGTGATGATGTGTACACAGCTATCTGCAGATACCTGCAGGCCAGTTAGCCTGCCATGACTGAAGTAAACAATGCTTGTGTTCTGATTCAGGGATTCAACAGATGTTTTCCAAATGCAAGATGAAGCAAGCTTTGAGTTTATCAGCAAAGCTTGGGGAAATTCCCCTGTTACATGGTTGCATTCCTTGGCATCCATATGGATGTAGTTTGTGTGCCGGTGACAGAAGAAATTGACAGTAAACAAACAGTTGAGCCATGGTATGATAACACATGAAAGAGAAGGTTCTTGCGCTGGTACTGTGTGTGTGGGCAGACAGTATGAGCTTATACCCCTCTGCACCACATTTGGTTCCTTATCTCCCATCTGCACATGAGAGGGTTCCCAAAGAGCAGCCATCCCTTTGAAATCCTCCCAGCATGTTTGTTTATGTCAAGCACTCGCGTGTTTCAGGGATTACATCTTTTCTTTTCCTTTCCTGAATTCCCCTGCTTGTTCGCCTCAATGGAATTCGGCAGCGACTCACCCCTACCTCGTGGCACACATGCACATTTCCTTTTCTGAATGCACTTCAGGCCTATGGTGAGGATTCTGAGGGGTTATTAGGACAGGCAACATAATAAAGCACGGTAAAGATCCAATCAAACTGAATACACTGTGCATATGGAGGATCAGAAAGACAACACGTCTTCATTTATTTTGACAGATGAACAGAACAGTATCTTCTCCCTAGCTACTGCACAAAATGTCTATTATTTGCATCACAGTTTGTTCAACTCCTTCAATCATCGTTTGGGCCTAATGGTCAGGCTAATTAGGTCTTTAGAGAATACTGTTGTCAGACCAATCAGAGAGTTGTCACTAGAAAGAAACCCAGGGAGACCATTAGATCCTCAATTGATGTTCACCAGACAAGGGTTGTTCATTTTAGACTAAATGAGCCCCTGTTGCTATTCCCATGTATACAGACAGAATGCTCCAAACTCTGTCCGTTCATATTTATTATTGGCGTGAAAGTTCCCTCATGACTGAGCATCTCTGTGCCATATTGTTCATGAACAACAAATTCATCTTAAAATACAAAATTACTTTTTTAGCATAATTAGAATTTAATTAAAAACTGTGCATGTTGTCATACTGGGCTCAGTTAATCTGTGTCTGATTCTAACCATTGTAAAATATCTATAAAGATAGTACTGTATACAGTGTTTAAATCTGAATTTCTTTTATAACCAAAATGTAAAAAGTTTAGAACTTATCACTATGAAACATCACACCACCACCAACAAAGAGTTAACCGCAATTTGGCAAATTACTTGGTAGAATTAAAACTGAAACAAAGCTGAAGTTAAAAAATCTAAAGTTAAAATGTTTTATCTATACACAGGAAGTATGTACTATTTGGACAAACAACATTTATGTAAACATACTTTGATGGAGGCTAGCTTTTTTATAGGTCTTGGACAAAAAAAAATATATTGCAATTGAATACTTAAATGCTTTTTTATTGAATACTGCAGCTTGTCCATGCTATAGAAGTCAATAAGGAGTACTTTTGCACTGGTGCCTACACTGGTGCACAAGAATCTGCCCTCCTTGGTTTGGTTAGCTGGGCTGCAGGATATGTTTTAGACCAGTAATCCAATCATGAAGAGCAGTTTCATGCACAGGACTGGAAATTAACATTTAGGAACAACATGGTTCATAGGATGAAATTTCTTGTGCGTGTCACTACTGGGGTTATGAATATGCATCGTGTATTACAGTAAGTATTAGAAGACATAAAGCCAGCCTTGACATTTCAAGATAATGTACTATCCAGACACGGACCTTCTGTCAGAACACTTTACTGATATAAAAACACGCGTGCACGCAGGTACGCACATCAACACCTAGCTAAGTAATTGCTGGTGTCTGATTTAATAGGAGGATATGCGAATGTTAGCGCAAACAACTATCATGGCATTCAGTCTTATAAATATGACTGTATCAAAATTTCCCCTTCCGTCATGAGGAAAGAATGTCACAGACATGTCAAGTCACAACATGAAACTCTCTGACGGGAGCAGGATATTATAGACACAATCAAAGTTGTGCCACAGTTCTGCCCAAGTCGGGCAGACCTGAGAGTAATCAGAGATTATATTATCAGACTGATATAATATTCAGCAGACTCAATATATCCTCAGTCTGACCAATGAGCTGTCCTACTAATGACTCACTATGAGTCATGCTGCAGGAGGTCAGAGAGGTAAAGTTTGGGAGTTGTGAAGAAGTCCCTACTCTTCTGTAAAATAATTTATGTATTTGCATTCATTCTCTGCCTTCTGTTATACCATGGATAATAAACTCTGTCCAGAGTGATGAATGATCTATGTAGATGTATCAAATGGCTCCGCATTTAGAAAACAAAATTTCCTGCTGACTGTCAGTACTGCTGAAACGGAGAGTGAGCATCCTCATCCATTTCTTTTCTTTCTCCCCCACAGACTAAACTATCTCTTTGTTTACTGCCTTACCACTGTGATTTCACAACTTCACACTTAACAGTCTCATATCTTTAATTCATTTTAAAGCACATTTCAAGTTGTTTGAGTTTGACAACAGCATGTACTGAATCATACAAGCAGCGTCTGCATCTTCTCATTTCTCTCATGTGAGATGATAAATATTTCCTCTTGCAGTGAACACTTCTGTCACTGTGGTCTGACTTAGCAACTTCAAAGGAAACTAGCAATTTGCAATTGGCCTTGACTGAGTGAGGTATGTCGTTAACGCCCTCCTCACCTGGCTGATTGATCAAGTTCCTACATGAACTCTTGTCACTCATCTTGATAAACTGTCTGCTTGGGAAAACATTTTTCTGGAAGCAACAGTGACTTTAAAGTGCCGAAGGTGGAAAATTTAAGGATATCAAAACATATTTTACTGTTAAATAATGATGCATTACTGCTATGTAAGTACTTTGTTGTGCATTAGATAATCTTTATTTTGCATTAGTATAAACAGACTATTTGGATGATGATGACTGATTATAAAATTATTTTAATATAGTATTTGATTATTGAACTGTAGCAACTATAATATCAGTCTGACACAAAAATTATTTTCCAGGAAATCTCAAATCTACCTAAAGACACAGCTCATCAACATCTACACAAGTAGTAATGAAGATAATAAGTAGGAACAATTCTGTATTTTGGTCAATATTCTTATTCACTCTCATAAAAGTAAATGATTAAATAAAAGTCTACATAGAAAAAGCTAAGAAGGTTAGCTTAGCATAAACACTAGTTAGTCAAAACTTTAGTGTAAAAACAAGATATAATGCATTAAATAAAACACTTTTGATATTTTGCTGAGCAGATCTGTGAATTTTAGACAAACTCAGTTTCCAGGTATCATTTTATGCTAACTGTCCATTGGATACTGATTGCTCTGTGTCGCCTGTAAATAAGATATTTCCCAAAATCTTATCTAACCCTAACCTTCTGTTTAATAATCAACAAGTTGCTAAAATGCTATTAATATTGCTCCATTAATATTTAAATACATTTCTCCACTGGGATAAGACTCATATACTGTACAGTATAAATTAGCAAATACATTTGAAACGTATGCACATAATGCATCTTCCTCTGGAGCAATCAAAAACAAATCTTTCATTTACTTCTTCTTCTGACATTAAATATAAGCTGCAGTGCTTCCAGCATATTTCTCTCTTTTTTCTTTCTTTAATTCAGCAGAATTAGATGTAGAGGCTTCTGTAATGCCCCCCCAGAGGCATGAAATTATGAGAGGCAGAGAGAGCAAGGTAATTACCATCAAGACTTTGGGCTTCAACCAAAATCACATTACCCACTTCAAAGCCCGACAGAGAAATGCAAACACAGGAGCACGATAGCTACTTTGCTGCATAACTGAACTCTCTGACCACACATTTCTGCTGGAGCTGTTTATGGTAAAACATTGTTTGAAGAGTTATTTCATCTTTTGTTCAAAGATGCATTTTTGTTGCTTGGATTTATGGTTTTAATATTTTTAATTAATTTAGTTCCCACAGGAATGTTCTCACCAGGCTCCTGCAAGAGCAGGATACTGTACAGCAGGAATAAGTCTGGTAGGATACTGTAAATGTGCTGTATAAGGTTCTATGAGCACAAACCAGCATAGTCTTTGTCACATCAGGTTTGTGCAGTAATGGTGAGCATACATCATGAAAAACCTCTGCCCATGGTATCAGCAGGAGAAACTTTTTACATCCTCAAAACAAGAAATAAGTTGTGCTACGGACGTTGGTGTTTAGAATGAAGCTGCAAATCTGTTTGCTGCAACCATACTTTCCATTATCTGCCATGCACTATTGACAATGTACTTTAAAGCAGGGTACATTTGTGCCTCTTTATTTGCAAACTCACTTTTTTGTGCGCTTTTGCAAACAACAAATTAGATTTTTATTGAATTTGGAGTACACTTCCTACCTTGAAAATGAAAGACCACTTTATAAAAACTAATAGTATACTCAATTTTCCAGTGACTGTTTAATGGTTTATGTGTTTTCATGTTTTATTAGTTTTTCTTAAGCTATCTCAGTGCCTCATTTGTACTGAGCCTCAGTTCAAAGACAGCATTGATCCAGTGATGCAACCATTGCGCTCTTGCCAATCAATAGTTCTCAGAAAGGTATTAAATAGATGCAATATATACAGAGATGATCTCAGTGGGCTCCCAGCTACTGTAAGATTAACTCAGAGTCACAACAGACATACACAAACACACACACACAAAAAACAACACAATCTATAAATACAAACATGCCCGTGAATGATTATGTGAAGTCTACTCAATCCTGACCCCAAAGGTAGCCATTAAAAATGAAATAATGCTGTGCAACGCTTAGTAAACCTGCTTTCACAAGGAGCAGAAATTGTTGTAGTAAATAAAATGGTGGTGGGAGCTGAGAGACTGCATGCTGTGGTTATTAGTGTCTTTCTTAGACCGCCTGTGAAAAAGAAATAGTAGTAATACTTCTCTCTCACCATTAACTGCAGCTCTCTGTGTGCAGAGAGAAGCGTTGTACTGAGTTTCTAAATTTGCACACACAAATATAGAACTGTGAAACCATGAAATTGTCAAAAGGTTGAGAGACAAAAAAAAGAAAGAGAAAACAGCATCTTAAATGTTAGGCTGATTTTAAAATCTAATATAAAGTTACTATGTAAATTTCACATAAATTAATAATTAAGCAGTCATATCCCTGAGCAGTTCCCTTTATAATACCAAATGGTATTTTGTGGGGTGCAGTATTTATTACAGTTGGGAGAAGGATCTTTCCTTTTTCTCATTTGCTCTGATGTTGTGCGCTGTTCTGCTCTAAAGATTTCATTTTAATTAGGATGAAATTGTCCAATTGTACTTGCATGCAGCAGTGGAGCGTCTTGACCTGCAGTTTTATTTGGTACATCCGGCACAAATCTGAACCAGGGTCAACAAGGTATAAACAACAGTCCGATCTGGCCCAAAGTGTTTTTAAAAGACCAGCCGTGTGAACCCAGTAAACCCTGGAGTCTAATCTTTACTTTCTTTTTTTTTAATATACTGTATTCAGCACAAGAAAAAATATCTTCTACTTGTTGGTCAAACATATTTGAACAAATAAATACAAACAACTACACACTAGTGTTCCTGATTGTTGGACTTAAGCGCTTTAAAAAAGTGTTATATTTTATAGCTTTGCCATTTCATTTACTGTATTAGATTATTTTATGTGGCCATTTACAGTCTAATTCTCATATATACTGTCAGAGTTTAACTACTGTCAAAATACAATAACATAACATTGGTTTTAAAAATTTTAAGTGCGATGCTGCTGCAAAAACTCATATTATTCAAATCTGTGGCGAGCACATTATATCAGTATTAGTTCACACCTGTATATAGACTGTAAGACAAGATTTATAGCCTTGTGAATCAGTGCAGAGCATCAAGTACAGCACTTGTCTAAGGAGACAATGCTTCTTTATATTCCTGCAGATAAATATACTCTATAAAGATGTTATCTAAAGAGTGATACTAGAAGGTTATAAAAAAACTTTCAATCAGAAAGACAAGAAAGCCAATGTAAGATGAGTGGTTGTTTGAAAACTGTTGACTTCAGAAGACAGATCAGACAGATGGAACAGCATGAACCGTAAGCAGCTTCCAAATGCCTAATAAAAAAGGAAAAATGAACGATCAGTAAAAGGATGTTTCACTGCTACACAATGTGTGTGTGTGTTTTTAGGCTCTGTGTATTTTGATTTAGAGAAAACTCTCTAGAGATCAATCCCACACAGTAGGTTTCAGTGATGTACAGATCAGATGAAACGCAGTCCTATTATGTTCATATACATAATATACACATACACGTTATCTGCATACACTTCAAACATACTTTACATATCAAACCTGGCATCTTGTTGTCCCTCAATATCAGGTTTGCCCTGATTTATCCATACTTTTATTTAAATTACCTTTTAGGCATCACCAAGCAAGGCTGACCCACTGCAGCTGCTAAATAATAGGATTTTATTTATGGAATATACTATACATAAAGGTACGATCTACAAAATAATTGCTTTTGCTATTCACATAAACACCTCACTAGCTCTAAACATAAAACGTCTACTTGTTGGGCTGCTGGACATTTCATATCAGAAAAGTTTACGTTTTTGTAACAGCGGGTAAGTGTTTTCGTTTCAGTCTTCAAATCTCGTCGGTATTTCCCTTACAAGACACCCCAGATGTTTCAAACACTTTCCCTGTGAATCAAGATGAAGTAAAGAAAACATCTGAGAAACATCACGGAGAGGTACTTGGACAGACTGTATGTGTAGTGAGGTCATTTATTTGTCTTCTGTCACACCACATTTAAAAAAAAACATAAAAGTAGGGAATGACAGGACCTGAGCTCATTTCCATGGTGCTTTGAGAAAGATTATGGACGGGGACAGATTTCCTGACTGATCCCTTGAAAACACTTGCAGAGACTTAACTGGCACAGCACTCAACTGAAGAGCGCGCAGACAGCTTTTCCAAAAGTAATACGAAAAATGTCAATCAACAGTGTAACACCAGCTAATAGAGACATACGCAGACACTTTTACGTTTGGACAGAATTCATGTGTACTGTGGGATAAGGACAAAACCTATGTATGTTTCTCATAGCATCTACTGGTTCCACATGGGATGTCCATGATGCTTCTAATTTATATTGAGGAAAAATGGGCTCAGATTTCACCACCACTAATCTCACATCAATAAACAGCTGCTAGCACTGACCTGCACTACTTGGGAGGTCAGAAAAGGATCCATGATTTTGTTATCTTTCCCACTTCCAGTTCCCACTCAGTGAAGAGGAACATATTTACGTGGGTGTGAAGATTTAGCTTATCTGTACCTCCCACAACTACTACGGTGAGGAAAATGTAAAAAATAAAATGAGTGACTACTTAAGCTGACATTCATAATGAGCTAATTTTAGTTATCTGTATTTATTTTATCTATATTTTCGCTGGTTTGTCAGGTGTTATGAGGGATTATTTTCCCCATTTCTTCCTTTAGGCGTCTGATGATTGACAGTAAGCAGAGCGTAACATTTTAGCGTGCAGTGACATGAAAACAGTTCAGGTACAATAAGAAATAATAAGAGAGCAAAAATAGAAAAAACTAACCACAGCTTTGTGTTTATTGTGAGGGATTACCTCAGCCTGTGGATGTTGTTTTCCCTGTGATAGAGGAGCATCAACCCATAGGCCGTGTCCACACTAATGCGGATGAATATGGAACAAGGATCTGCTTACATTTCATGACTTTCTGATTTATCTTTAAAGCTCAACACCCAAAGTAAAATGCCAAAAGACATATTCACAACAATATCAATCCCATGGCAGGAATTGAATCTGTTTTGACAGACACAGCCAGACGTGTCTTTGGCCCCTTCCCGATCACTTATTCTGTGTTTTTATATAGCTGAAAACATAATACAGATGTTGCCAATGACATATCTTTCCAGGCCTCCACAACCATTAAATTATGATTTTATTGAGGGTTGTAAATGCTTCCTGCCAACCGAGGCAGAAAATAATTCCTGTGCAACTGCGCTGAGACCCTCGGTAGATAAATGTGAGATAGTCTGACAGCGTGAACATAAAGATATGATAGAAAACTGGCTTTTTAATGTTGCAGCTATTGGGATATTTTAAATAGTGCCTGTGAGGATTGGCCATCATAAATCAGTGCCAGCTTTTTGCAAGACCCTAGCTTTGTGGGCTTGAAAGATCAAAATAGAAAGACAACATGTTATATCTGTTCAAATATAGAAATGGTACACATACAGTCACAGGGGGAAAAAAACGTAATGGCACTGGTTTTCTGCATAAGTTGGTTATGAAGATCACATTTCACGACCAATTTATGCAGAAAACTGTGACTTTTTAAACAGTGTCAATACTTTTTCTTGCAACTTTAAATAAAAACAGTTATTATGGTTTGATCCACTGTGTGACTGAGAAAGTCAGGTTTCAAACAGCATCTCTTGTAATCACAAAACTTGATACAGACGTTATTGTCGGGAATACTTAGAGGATTATGCATTTACGTCAACATACTCCAAGCCATCCGACTAGCTACTGTTGTAATTTAATTTGTACTCAACCTTATTTACACTATGGATCAAGTTTATTTCTTGGCCCCAGCACCCTGTAATTTATTCTCTTATTAAAAGCTACATTCACCTTCAAGCTACTTCCCTCTTTAAGTAGTAGGGCGTAACTTGCACACCGACAGAGAGCAGATCGATTGAGATTCTTGTTTATATGTTGCATATTGAGTCATAAAATCTTGCTTGGTATTTGCAATTCAAACACAGTAATGCTTCCCCCATTTTGTTTCTTAATCAATATTTACTGTGTGCAGGATTTTTGCTGACTGGTCAGGACATTCAGCTGAACTAGATGCTGTGCCACAGCATCAAATGATGATAAATATCATGACAGATGTATATCTCTGCTTGTGTGTAGAGATGCGTCCCTCCCATTAGCTCAATTGTTTTTACTGTTATGTCTATTGACTAATAACATTTACATTAGATTAGCATTTTCCACAGTAATGAGGAAGACAAAGCTCTGTGGCTGCTACCCAAAACAAATGTTTGCTGCCATGGCAACATCAGCCCTTCTTGGTGGTCAGATGATGAGAGTTTTCATCACTCCAACACAGATACGCCCATGTTTACATCAGGGAAACAACACATAACACGTCTGCAGTAATGACAGGGAAGCCAGTTTGCTCTCTTTATGGGCCACTGCAACAGGCCTGTAACAGAAAGCTGCATTAAATGATACATGAAAATACTTTATGGTTTCCTGGCACAAAGCAAAAATGCCTGACTAGTTGGACTGACCACACCACAGCTTGAATGAGTTACAAAAAAAAAAAAAGAACAAACAGACCAAAGTCAATTTTGCGTATGCCTGCTCCGTTTTTAAAATGAACTGGCGCTACCTGAAAACAATCCAAAACAGATGGTTGTAGGGATTTTAAAAAGGTAAAACATCTCTTAATAACTCTGTCTGTAAAGGAGGACAGACTGAGCTGACCAACTGGACATGAACAAACTGAAGCAAAAGTAGAGAAGAGGTGTCAACCCCACAGGTCTGAGACATTCCTGAGGACCAAACTGTGAGAGAGTGTGTAGACATGTTTATACGCGTTCTTACAAGTGCCTTTAACTGAGTGAATCTCTTCTGGTGAGTTTACCCGGGCGTTGTAGAAATCTCAGCTGTGTTTGTGCGTTTGCTTGTGAGTCTCGTGGGAAGACAGAGAGGAAGAGAGTAAACGTGGAGGATTGTAGCCAGTGTTTGATGAAGGTGTCAAACCACCCAGGGTTAATAATGGTGACGCTGATGTGCCAAACGAACAATACAACTCCCGGGAATTCTCAAGAAAGGATGAAGGAAGAAAACAAAGGCAGAGATCTTCATAGCTTCTTCAGCAAGTCTGTAAAAAGTGCAAGTTTGTATGTTCTGTTGGTGCCATGAACTGCATCATTATCAAGTGCCTCCAACTTGTTTTAGCGTGAATTTAGGGAATTCAGAACCTGTGTGTGGTATTTGGATAAGCTATGTTAAACCAGCACAAAGTGATTCCCGTAACAGCTACCGTATGAGAAGGTGACTTCAAACGGAGCTGGTGGCATTACTGGAAATTTTGTGTAATAAAATGCATTTCATTTGGAGATAACCAAGATTAGAAGTAATCCAAGAACTTTCTAACAAATACCTTTCTTGGTTCCACCCTTGTCCTTACTTGTACCATCGAAAAAGAAATTGATAATTTTTGTTTTTGATTTTAAATTTACATTTTTTTAGTTTTCACTCGTGTATTTTCACCACATTTTTCTACACATCTTTGCTTTGGTTTGGTTTGTACCAGTTCCACTGCATAGTTAGCACAACACATAGGTTCCTGACTCAACCTCAGCTATTATCACACACACATACACACACACACACACACACAAATGGATGGGTGAAACTGTGCTTTTAGCGTTCTTTCCAGGACTGCGTGTGCATGCACACATGCACCTATAATCAGGTTGCATTCCTCTCCTAACCCATGCTGCCAGAAACAGTGCTAGAAGTTCATCAAGTTTACTTTTTGAAATACAGCCACAAGAATATTTGCAAGAGAAAGCGTCTTACACCAAGCTGTAAGCTGCTTAATTACAGAAGCTTGAGGTCAATGACATGTTAATGCATTTGCAACTTCAAAGATCTTTAGATTCAGAGTAAATACGTTACACATGGGTCTTTGGTACAGAAAGGGTAATGGTGTCGTATCTCCTGCTTTCTAAAACTGTGTGGCAGATTTGTGGTAAAACCAACGCCAGCCCTAATTCATTTTGTTTTATTGTCTAACTACCTCCCCAGTAGCTGCTGTGCCTATGAGCTTCACTAATAAATGTAATTTAAGTGTTACAGAGGATTGGGTTTCATATTTGTGACGGATGATGGTGTATGGGGGTCTATTTTGTGTTGTGGTGGAGGTGTATTAATCACTATTAAAGACTGCCTAAATGCTTTCCCCTATGTGCCAAGGTAATTTAGACTCTTGGGTGGACAGTGTATGTAACACTGAGGGACCTACTGCTGCTGCTGGCTTCCATAATGAAGCACTTATTCAAGTTGTGCCAAGAGACCACAAAGTAAAGATAAGCTGTTATAGTTATGCAGTTTACAGGAAAATACAAATATGCACATGCAATAGCATATGGTAACATTAACTTGATACTCCAAAGCCCAGCATTATGTCCAGTTGTTTCCAAATTCTTCAAATGCGCTGATGGGCAGCTTTTGTTACCATCAGACAGAGAAAGTATATTTGTGCTTAGTTAAGAAACCTCTGGTCATACCTTTATATTTGACAAATAGAAAGCAGTTATCAATCTAACTCATGTAATTCTATTAGAAAGTAAAGAAGCATTTTTCAAAAACATTAAACGATTCTTTAAGGATATTAGAAATTACACAACATATACATAGAGGGGGGCCAAGGTTATTTTTACAATAGGATCTCACATCAACATTTAATTTTCATACAGAAGATTAATTTATTAGGTGTGCTCAAATCTCTGAAGCACACAATTTTGTACACAGACATGCAGTGAACCCAAACACAGCTAGAGGCTTCATGAAAGACTAATTTGAACCCAGTCAACAGACATCAGTGACTTCATCTATCACTTATTATTAAATGAGATGATAGCGTGTTTGTGGGAAAATGTAATTACCTCAACATGAAAGGCACCATCAGTCTGTCCTCTTTACACAGAGCACAGTCGGTCTGGCCGGAACTACCAGAAATCACGGCAGAGCCCATCCAAAATATCTTTAATATTTTTGTGTGAAATAAAATTTACATGCAAGAAAGGAAAAAGGAAAAGACATAAAAGACATGAGGTTAGCAATTTAGCAAAACAACTTTGTTTAGGTTTCATAAAGGTATGTAGCTAAGCTACTTAAGGTGAAGCAACCAAAAAGGTATTAATTATACTGTACAGCAATAATACGACCAGACAAAGGAAAGCTAGAGATTGCTTAAATAGCCAGTAGGTGACTACTTCTGATTGATGCTACATATGTGCTGCTGAAAGTTTTCATCTATGTAAACTACAACAGATAAACCATCATAACAACTTCAGAATAGAGCGTGCAGCACACTGTGAGAAATAGTCCCAATTTATTGATATTCCATGTTCTGACCTTTGAGAGTAGCTTGCAGTCTGGTTGCTCTTTTCCACTGCATGAACTTTGAGGAAATGTTTTTCCAGAAACACGTTTCCATGAGATATTGGTAAAACCTTCAACTATAGTGTTGAAAAGGGCCAATTTAATTGCAGGCCGTTTCATGTGGCCATCAAAGATGGAAAAATGAAGGATTTCACAGTGGAATATAACAAATAATAAGCAACAAAGGTTGAAAAATATAGTTGGATATCATTCATTAAAAATTTATTCCCCAAAAAACTAATTTAGACTGTGTGGGTGGGCATTGATATTTAATGTGGCCGAATAATTGCTCCAACTTTGGCAAGATTCCATAAATTTAATAGGCTACCAACAATTTTAGGAACTCTTCTTAGAGGTGAAAATGTTCTTGTCAAATTGAAAAAGTGAAAGATAATTCATAATATGCATGTGAGAACTTGAGAGATTGAACAGTTCTTGTCTGTGAATTCATGAATTTTATATTAATATATGAAGATTGCCAACCTGTCAGGGTCGCTGTAGCCGTCCATCCATGGGACCCACTAACCTGCTTTTTCCCGCCACACAGTGTATTGCTGTCTGTCTCCTGAAATGAATAACGTTTCCTGATAAACAACAAAGACTGCCAGCATGCAGGATGGAAATATCCTGCTAGTGCATATCAACAGGGGTGAGAGGTGAGATTGATAAATAGCTGTGGCACGTTCAACCACTTCTTGGTGACCCTGCAGGTCAGGAGGGCGAGACTCTATTTAACGCTGACTGTATTTGGAAATATAACACTGTGGTGTGCCCTCCCCTTGGAATGAAATGGATAGCGAGGGCTGATTGAAATGGGAATATAGATTAGATACTTAAACAAAAAACCCTGGAAACTGGCAAAATCTGAATACTACATTGTATTAATGCTCATGTGGGAGCAGCAATTTCCAGTTTCCAGTCCTGTTGTAGTCAACATCCAAGACACAATTATGAACAGTTTTTCTCCACAAGCAGTGCTAAGTAGTAATTAAAGATACCCTGTGGACTTTTTAAACCACAAGTAGACCATGAGGACAGGGCTGGAGGGACAAGAGTGGGTCACAGTTTTCACTATGTACAAATAATACTGTATGTAGTCATGCCTCCACTGATTGATATTTGGCGTGCGTTTCTTCCATGCAAAAGGCAGAACAGAGCCACAACGTGGGCGTGACTTTTTACATAGGATACGCTGAACAGAGGTTTGTTTACGATAGGGATATTTCCATGATGCTGCTTCCTGATTTATCATTAGTTAAAGGCAGTGCACCTGTTAGTGTTGCCCTGTTCACCAGTGTGGAATGGCATGCTAGCATGTAACTTACAGCCTGCAGCATGGTTTCTAATGCATGCACCCTTCTTCTCACCCTTCCCATCTGGAAACTGCTTTTTGATCATTGCCGGTCCTGTTGGTGGTCTTCTCTTCTCTACCTCTTCCAACAAGACTGAACAATGCATGCTCTTATTTTGGTTTCACACAGACTTAAATACAGCTTTGCTTTGTCTCCTGGAATGAATTGAATTTCCTTGGGGAAACAGTTGAACAGCTGACAGACAGATGATGATGATGATGATGATGATGCTACTACTGGGGATTTGGTGCTTTAGTGTCTCCTCCGAGGACACCCTGACATGTGTCTAGGAGGAACTAGGAGTCACATTGGAGTTCATCAGTAACTGCTCTGTGATTACAAGTCAAAAACATTAAAATTTCCTTTTTCTATTCTATATTAAATCTATTATAATTTTGAAATTGTTGAAAATCTGCCTCCTTAAACTATTCTCCTTTGTGCAGTATGATGTTACTTCGGAGAAAAACTATATATAATGGCCACTGATGTGGAAATACAGTATATTGTCATCCATCTATATTTCATGATAGTTTCTGAAGTTAAAATGTGAAATTAACTGAGAGAGTATGATTCATTTAATGCAGCTTCGACTACTGACAGACTTGAATTAGTCACAGTATGAGAGCTGAGAGCTGACATCATGAGCTGACTCATCATTTTGGACCCTACAGTATTGGTTTCACTCTTGTATATTGACTGGTTGACAGTGTACTGTTACTAATTCAAATAAAAGCAGCAAATAAAAGCCATGTTGCAGTAAATTACCTCACTGCAGCATCCACCCATGTTGCTGGAATCCCGATAATGAAGTCATGGCTTAGATCAGCTTTAAAAAGAGTAACAGTATAACATGAAACCTTACATTGTCAATTAAACCGTATACATAAATATTTTCCATATACTAAATGAGTTTGACTTGCTGCTTGGCATATACTGTAGAGCACACATAAAAGCAAAAGTTGACTTGTTTTATGTAATAAACTGAATTCTAATAAGGACTTCCAACATGAAAACAGCATTTAAAAGCCTTAAAAGCTGTAAATACAACAGCTGGGACAATTTATATATGTTATTTCAGTACAGCTTAATTAAGGCAATTTCATAAACTCATTATGAAATCCTTTCCCATGCGTGAACTTCACACAAGCCGTTTTATTTGTGAACCACAATGACATGATGATAAATAAAAGACCACGCTGCCGTCCATTGCATGTGAACAACACACACACAAAAAATAAATAAATAAATAAATAAATGATGGGATATTCTTGTCCTTTCTGAGAACAAATGACATTAGAGGTTTCAGGAACTAATAGAAAAGCAGAATTAAATAGATAAATCTCTCATGTATGGGGAAACTGATCACAGGAGATACTGTGTAGTGTGCAGGTCAATAATTGAACTACTGCCCTGATACCACCGCTCTGTAGTTATTTTTGTCTCAGATAATCACAGTTGCAAGTTTTCTGAAAATTGCTGTGGTATTTATGAATGCATACTTTAATTTGTTTAACCTCCCTCTAAACCTCCATATTTGTAACATAATGCATAAGCTCTGTTTTCTTTCTCTGGAGCAATTATAATCTTAAAAAACACACACTACCCAACACATTTAGATTTTCTCTCCCGCTCTGGTTGTCCTCGTAGCTACAGTTCAGACATGTGGGTGGTTATTGTTGGAGCTAATTTGAATATGTGGCCGCTGTGCTTTTGGATTTATGCAATTTCTCCAAACAATAACTGGGACATTTGTTTGTGTCTGAGCCAGAATGACTTTGAGCAATACTGACAGGAGACTGTTTTTGTTTTATTTTGTGTCGCAGCAGATAATGAACATTCAAGCTGACAACAACAAAACCTGATTTAATGAATACTTGCTAATTATGTGCTTTGCCGTTCTTTTGTGTGGCATTTGAGGGATTGTTGAAGCACTGGACATTGTGGGTGTAACAGTAGATCTGCACTGTGCCATCCTGATTTACCACATATCAGAGGTTTAAAACCATTTGTTTATTCATACTCCATTAAACAATGCAATGACCTACTTTTTGAAGTTTTATTGTAAAGTGTTCCTTTTCTTTTGGACTCATACTCTCTCTGCTAGTGGAACAGGTAAGGTAAAACCTGTATTTTATTATTTGTTAACACCATTAACACCAGAGCATACATAGTGAATTAAAGTGTACATGCTCTTAATCATTAGACCCTAGTAAAAGCTTATCTGCATCTGATATTTAAACTTGATTTTAACTGTACTTTCATTGTACTGTACTGTGCGTTCAATTCTCATTCTGTAATTGTAAAGGGCACCGATTGCACTCATTAAAATGTGTTCACAGGTTCTGGGGAGTAGCACTGCATGTGTGGCCTTTTGCTCTAGAAGAAGCTGCATAAAATCTGATAATGTCTTCAAGTGATGTCACATGAGGTTGTGTTGACTGAGGTGAAACAGGGTTCATTCAGTTCTATTTAAGATTTTAAATCCGGATGATCAGTACTAAAATTATTATACTACATTTTTATTGCTTTTGTATGTCCAGAATGATGAAATGAATCCTTAGGGACATACATTTCATTATATCATTGAACAATTAATTGCTATTTCATGTTCAATCAACAATTATTTTAAGGCCACCAAAACAAAACCTAATTTAGATGAGTAATTATTCTAATCTTTTTTCAAGCAAACATGTAAAAATATTAATATTTTTAGTCATTTGTGAAGTGACAACATTAAATAGCTTTGGACTAATAGGTTTAACAAGAAAAAGAACATCTTAAGGTGAGAGAAAATATTTACGACTGAATCATGTTATATGATATATAGCTATATAAACTCTGGTGGGACTGACTGTGTTGCATTGTGGGTAACTCGTGCATCAGGTTTGGTCAAGAACAAAAAGGTTGCATTTCTGTCTTAGCTGTAGGATTTCAGAGTTTTCTGTAACAGCATTACAGGAGCTTTACGTGAAACTTCACAGATCTGCACAGTGCAGTGGTGTTATTCAGGCGAAATCTTGCTTCCTGTGTATTGACTCCTGACCTAAGACGTGTATTAGTGTGGCTCTGAAAACGGCCTGTGTATTGTAAAGATTGTTTTGATGCTGCTATTGTTCGTGTGCGGTGTGGATTTGTGTTTCATTTCAACAACACACAAAGACATCTGGTTGCCTGTATCAGTGTTTCTGTGTGTCAGCACTGTGTGCTAATTTGCTCATAGGTATGCAGCTGCAGTCACATGTGCCAGCCATGAAAAGGCTAAATGAGTGAAGGGTGCCTTTGAGAGCAGGCCAGCATGCATTTTTCCTGATTTTTAACCTGTGGCATATATTTATCACCTACATTACAAAGCTAATGAGGTGTCTGATAAGTGTTGCACAGAATAGGCATCACAGTGAATCCTGAAAATAATAACACTTCATATTATTTCTGATTATTTTCTATCACACACTGAAGGTTAGCCAAGGACCAGAAGCTATATGATGCTGTGCAGTAATTTTTTTTTTCAGGCTGGATACAAACACGTTGTCATGGAACAACGTGATAAACTTATGTTCATGTCACTGTGTTGACAGAGCTCAACAAATTAAATAAATTTATCTCTAAAAATCAGGCATCATCATATATATCTGTGGAGAGAATCTTTAGGTATGGACATGGGAACAGTGCCACTAAACTTTTGAAAAATACTATTCTACTAACTATTCCTCAAAGGCTAATAGAAAAATATATAAAATATACATACAATAGCACAAAAGAAAATTGATTTGTGTTGAGAATTATTTTAAAATCACCAGCAAGAGAAGCAGCTTTGACAGGCAGACAGCCCAAAATGTTTTTTAAATGGGCAGTGTTTAAGACCTTCCACATGTTTCCCCTTCAGCAGTTTCAGAAAAGATCATGTTTTTTCCTTCATAAATCCTCAATAAAAACAATAACTGTAGCAGAGAGACCATTTGTGCAGATTCCAGGCATCTTTGGTCAATGAATGTTGAAAGAAAAACAAATAAATAAAATAAAATATCATGTTAGAATAACACAGAATTCTAGCAACGGATCCGACATGTCTCTAATTAAGACAAAACTACAGCAGATGGAAAACAACAGGAAATGTGGTTTGAAAAAAAATAAAGAAGAAAAGAATGGTCTTTTCAATGTGAGTGCATGTGTGACAGCTCTAACCCCCAGCGCTGGAGGGGAAGGTCTACAGGACTAAATTGGCTGTCAAAGCTGTCACAAACGACCCTTCACACAAGCGGCACTCTCATATTTCTCTTGTAATATGAAATGGGGATGAGAAGGAGGGGAGGACAAGACTGCCATTACCACTCCCTTTTCGTGTGTCATCTCTGTCATGCATGAAGGAAAAACTGAGCAGCTCTTGTTAGAATCGTTCCCCTAAAACTCATTTTCCATATCCGCAACAGGCGCGGGGTGAGTGGGATCCCATTACCTGAGCAGCAAGATTGTCAAAACAGCTCTGCATTATGTTATTACTCTTTATTCTCCCTCTTTACAGGGCCCTGCAGCCATAGCTTGAATTACATCACGTCCCCTTGTCCATAGGTTTCAAGGGTTTTTGTACTTCCCTCAACAGTAATGCTAATAGTCTTAACCCCAGCTTGAAAGGAATCTAACAAAGCCAAGTCATACTCACCACCTGGCATCCTCATTACAGTAATTAAGTCCAAACAACAAAGAGTGACAGAAAGACATTCTATAGATGCCAAAAGGGCTGCCACGGGCCCCAAATTAGTCTTCATTAAGAGTAATGAGCATTAATTGAGCTATTACAATAAGTTCTATACCCTTTAGTTCATTGTCAGTCCTGAATAACATCTCATTTATTTTTATAAAAGTAAGACTAAAAGCTCCATGAACTAACCAGCACTAACAGTAAATGGATGCTACTAACAGTTATTGTCTGTGTAAAAGCCAGACCTTAACGTCTTCACCCACTGTGTACCCATTTTGATGAACATGGGCACTGTAGTTTATTTTGAGCCACATTCTGCTGCTGTAAATCTATGTACTAGTATTTAGTCCTGTTTTAGTGATTTACACTAAAATAAGTTGGAAATTATTGTGACATATTTTTGGTTTTGGTCTTTCCATGGGCTTTTGTTGACAGAGATGGGAATGCAGGCTTTTCTGCCTCCTGACTGTATTTCTGCCTGCAGCATTGCAGACATTCCCAGGTGCAGGTTCATCAGGCAGCAGCCACCCTTCACTGATATTTTAGTATTTAAGTGGTGGACCATCTCAAGCTGGTTAAGCGGGTGCAAAAATTAATTATCACCTGCGTTATTCATTAAAGAATGATTATGTTTGATTAAAAACCGGGTTAAAAAGTCAAGTTGATTGTGGGTTGTAAAAATTATTTAATGCTTTTTGATCACAACACAGTGATGTGTGTCCTTGCGAGTATACAGGTCATGCCAGAGTAGAACATAAGTCATGACATACATTTATCAAACTAAGCATTTACAAAGACCCCCCAAAAGAAAAAAAATGCACACCTTATTGCTCTAAAACAGGCTTTTACAGTCAAAGCTTCAATTTGAAACTGACAGCTACCCACAATGACAAACTACTGTTTCCACCCTTTGCCTTCCCAGATTTCCTCATTAAATATGTTGCTGCGACACAGCAGAGATGACTAATAGCACCGCACACTAGCTCATGTGCTCCAGACATGAGTTATCATACCCTTCTCTATATCCAAACTCCATAACAACACTTGTGTCTCATTTGTGCACATGCACTGGTTGGTTCGAATCAGGTGTCAGGAGACTTTTTTTGGTGGGTAAACATATTTGGAGAGGGAAAAGCTACAACTAAGAATATTCCCAGACATGACACCACCGTTGTGGTGACTCACTGTTGTGTTACAGAGCTCCATCGGACATTGTGACTCCACTATTGAAAAGACATTTCCACAAGTTCATAGAGAGACAGCTCATTCACAAATTAAATAGGAGTCTTTTTTTCTGGAGCACTTCCTTCCTTCTCCCTCAACACAAGGAGGTGATTCACAAACTCAAGGGGGTGGAATAGGCCCTGCTATCTATGACACATGAACTTATCGCACCATCATTACCCATGATCTATTATCAGCACCCTGTAGTTGCAGTGTTAAATCTTGACTGATGAGTGAGCACCATATGAATCACAATTAAACACTTCACCCCTTTCTCTTGTCACCACCATGGCAGCTATATCACAGTTATCAGTGCTACACAGTCCTGCATGTACATTACACACAGACAGAGACAGGATCCGTCAGTCACCATGTTCAGAGTGAGTGTTTCCATCTGCGTGTCCTCCACTGTGCCATGAAGGCACCGACATGCATCAGCCCATCAACATTTGGAAGGGTTCCCATTTCCCATCTTCTTTCTTCCTTTCCACTGTCTGATTATTATGTTCCTCATGAATAAATTTGTGAGTCACTGTGCTGCACACCCTTGTCCAAAAAAATACCATTAATAGGGAAACACGAATGCAGAATGCAAACACAGAACATGCTTTTCACCACTGGCAAAAAACTGCTGTTTTTCTTAAGCACAAAACATGTAATGTGTGCCAGGTGTGTATGCACACACACCCTCAGAAGCACAACTGCTATTGGGTTGCTTGTTGCATACGTCTTTTGGGTTTAATTAAATGCAGATGCCCTTTTGTGCTCTTTTCTGCTTTGTAGCATGCAATCACGGGATTATCGTGTACTGCACAGTGATTCTGATGCTTAGCTAAGAGGAGCGACAACATATGACAGAAACGTATGTAGTTTTATTATAAGGTGTGAGACAAAAAGCCAATTTTCACATCTCAGAAAAACTTTTTAAAAAACGTTATTCATTGCAATCTTTTCAGCCTCACTTAAATTGAGTTCTTATCTTTCCTTTTTTGGGCCAACTGACCGTTTTAAAAGTTGAACATTTAGCCTGATGTCAGTCACCCACAACCAAGTGGGTGCCCATTTGTTATTAAAAAAGGAGGATCCTTTAGAAAAAACTTTATTAGGCTACAACTTTATTCATCAAAGTTACTTTTATGGCACTTTAAGAGGATCCAGTGAGTGTTAAATGCTATTCCCTCATTAAACGTCACTAAGTTAAGCATATATGTGAATCATGCTGGGTGTTTCCATCATGTGGGAGATTTCAAGCCTTCTCGTGGTAAACACGTATATTTACAGTCTTAGCTCACTGCCATTAAAATTCATTAAAAGTCCTGTTCTTTTACAAGATAAAAGAAAATGAGGGATATTCTTTATTATTCAAACAGAGTCTGATAAAAGTCCTTTCACCTTTGGCACACGGCTCTTTTTGACACAAAAAAGGACTAACAGGATATTATTCTGCAGCTCTTTCTGCAACTAATTGGGATCTTGAAACTGGCACATTGTGGCATTGTGTTTGAATTTGCACTTCTATTCTTGACATATCTGCAATTAAAATTCACACAGGCCTCTGTTATTGGTGGTTTGTGTGGTTTGGTTGGAGTGTGGCTACAGGCATGCATGTGGGGGCTTTTCTCACTATACACCTTTATGCATTTGTGGTGGCAGCAGTGCAGTCACATAGCTTTTAGTTCACTCATGCAGAGTGTTCTTTAGAAAAGATAATAGATAAGCCAGTGTACTATTTCACAGTGTTCTCCACTTTACATCTTTCAGATGCTCAACAAGCTAGAATATAAAATCTGGCAGAACTCTACAGAAGCTGACGGTCCTGACCACAAGTTTGCACTTTTCTGATGTGGAGATTTTTAGTCCAAATGAATAATTATTCAAGATCCCACACTGTAAGCTTGCTCTCTGTCTTTAGGTTTTGTTGTGGCTTTTAACAATGACTAATTTCTCACACCTACTGTAACAGGGACCCTGAGATTTCTCACCATTTTTGGATCATATGAGCACCACTTGCTTCCTGTTATTTGTTCTTCTACTTCTAAAGCCAAAGCTCAGGTTGACTGTTTGTTGACCTACCTGCTGGAAAACAAACCAGCCTTTCTAAATTCTACTTTTTCCTGTTTTCTCTTTCTTTAGTCATTCTCTTCTCTTCTCATTCTTGTTGGCATACCAGTTCTCATAGAGCAGCGTGTGCAGATTCCTCAGTGGTATATGGTGATTTTGTGTTGACCACTTGTCCTCCACTGACTTAATGGCATACCACTTCTGCTCGACTGATTTCTGCCACCTCTTGATGGCTGATGACTTATCATTTTGGCTCAAGCCTGAGGAGAGAGTGGTTTTATGACACATACTGCTGTATATCTTTTTTCTCTTCTTTATTTCTTGTGTAACATGTAGCAGATGTACTTATAAATAAACATACATATGGTTTATATCCCATCTTGTGTTAGAATATGCGCAATGTTTTTGTGACACTGATGATTGTATTATAATGATATTATATATATATATATATATTATATATATATATATATATAATGGATGATGAAATATTATAATAGAACTAAGCTAACATCTTAGCCTAGCCATCATAATCAGACTTTCATTGAAGAGTAAATAAACTGATTACATAAATGACCCAGTTGATATTTCTACCATCTATTAGTCGAGACTGGTCATCATGGCTAGGCTAACATGCTAGCTTAAGTTAGTTTTAATATTTGCTGTGGTTCCATTGCTACAATCATGTAATTATTTTATAACTAGTGCCACACATATTCCCTAACCTAACACACTGGGATGGCATTAACCGTTCATTTTTGCCACGTTACCCTGAGCAAAAAGATAAAAATGTATATTATTAAATTTGATATAGCACTCAAAACCACATTTTCCCTGACTTATGTTGGTCACTATTAAGTTACAGGCATGTGGTGCTGAATGGATGCTATGTTTCTTCCCCCACAGAAACATTTATCAGAACAATAAAGTGAGTTTTATCCTGCAAAACATAATATTCCACCTATTTAAAAAAAAAAAAAAGCTATATTCCTTTAACGCCAAATAAACTTTTGTTATAATAGTACTAAATCATTTCATCCGGTAAGTGTTAATCAGTGTTAAAAAATAACATTAATAAACTATGTAAAGTCACAGAGCTACAAGATCAAGTACCATAATTATAGATATTAAAAAACTATAACTGATGTCAGTGAAATAGCTACAGCTATTTTTATTTTAATAGAATATGTTTGGATTATAGCTTCACAACACACAAACGATCAGTCATAA
The DNA here is from genome assembly GCF_900324465.2 of Anabas testudineus. Classification (NCBI taxonomy): domain Eukaryota; kingdom Metazoa; phylum Chordata; class Actinopteri; order Anabantiformes; family Anabantidae; genus Anabas; species Anabas testudineus. Next base: position 4,185,300 of record NC_046621.1, on the reverse strand, counting down.
ATAGCAGTATGAAGAACAAACTTCAAGCCTCAGTAATTTAGCTGAGGGGATGGAAATGCTAATACAGAAAGAAGGCTGTGATTTTAAAGCAATTGTTCTGTGATTGAAATGCTCCGATCCCATGCCCCAGGCTATCAAATAAAGTCTGATCCCTTTTCTCCTATATCCACCCAAAATCTTTTAATGAGACCAAATCCTTTCAACTCGTGCCCTAACTGCCAGAGTTATTGATATGACTGTATGTGTTTGTAAGTGTGTGTCTCTCTCAGGATGGAAAAGGAAGAGCAGCAGTTTCCTCTAGAGAAACCACATCAGAGACATCAAAAAGGCTGAAAACGTGGAACATCGATAACAGGCCGAACGTGTATGATTTCACAAGACCAGCCAGAGTTAGCATAACCCAAATATACTGCCTTAGAAATTATTAACACTGGACTGCAGCTCAACTAAATATCCATCTACACACACATAAAAATAATGTGCATGTCCAATAGATTGCACCTGACAGACGTCAAATAGGTGCCTGGGATTGCAAATGTAAAACTAGAGCCACACTGACCAGATTAAGCACCACCAGTGGTGAAAAGTATTCATTTGTTCAGTTAAATATCTCCATTTCTACTACTTCGACTGGAACAAACATTCACAGTTTGAACGATTCATTCCAATTATTTTACTGTAGCACAGTTTCTCATCTTTTGTTCATTGTGAATCTCATTGTGGGATGTTTTGCCATGAACAATGTTACTGACATTCATGTTTCCTATAGGATGAATCATATTGACGCTGGTTATCTCCTGACCTTTTCTCTGGCACCAAGAGGTTGACATTTTTGGTTTTTCAATGAAATATCTGAACAACTGTTTGATGTATTTTCATGACATTTGTTATTGACACACATGGTCTCCGGAGGATTAACAAGAAAAACTTTGCTCACCTGACCTTTCATCTTATGCTGCAATCATATCAAAAACTAACTTTGTCCACTCTGTACTTTTTTTTAAACAAATATTTTATATAATATTACCATATTAATGTGAAACTAAAAAGGTTGAACACAAGCATTTTACCAGCAAATCTACCTGTTTGCATGTAGAAGTTGAAGCTGTGCTGAGTTTTGTACACCATAAACTGATTACAGCATAGGTGTTATCTTCTACATTTGACAATGTGTTATATGTTTAAGCATGCAATGCATTCAAAAAAAACATAAATAGGTTCACACAAGTCAGTAATAGGTGTCTAACCTATTGAATCTGCTATGACCTAAATAAAGGCTGGTATAGGCCATAAAATCAACTCAAAGCTTTGTCACTGATCACAAAGCTGCTCAGCCTGTGACTGACAGCACACAACTGCTGAAAGCCATAATTGTCAGTTTGTTTTTGTGCATGGGTTGACGAAGGTGTGGACTGACCTTGGTTTCACCCATTTTAATGACTGGGTGTTCATCTAGGAAGGCCAGCACGCTATCTGCTCTAACAGTTGTCACCTCCGATGCAGGGAAGGACATTATCAAAGGGAAGCAGAGTGAAAGGCTGACATTAAAGAGCTCTCGGTCCACTGAGTAGAAAGGGCTACTCATTTAGAGAGCGAAGAAACAGTATATGCATTCAGATGAGCCAACTTAAATGATCAGTCCAGCTTAGTGAAACCCTAAGTTTTATTTTTGCAGGTTTAGCCCTCATTCTACTTTGCAATAACAACTATTAGCAACATATACACTGAAGGGAAAAATAAGGCTTACAGACCGACTTCCTGGTTTAACTTTGACCAACCTTATGCTGCACTCATCATAGTTCTACCAATTACAGGTTTAACTTGTCAGATTTGAGGAAAAAAAACATTTACAGTATATGGTTATGAAAGTATTACAACACCAAAAACTGTCTTAAGTTATTATATAAATACCTAAACATAAATATTTGTGTCTCTTTCCAAAACCACAGCTCTTTCTAATCAAGTGACTGAACATTGGTCATCTAAACACCAGTTTTACTTTGAAATATGTAATAATTATTTTTAAACACATAACCAAGTTATGAGTGTTCACATCTAATTGTTCTGTTTGTATGTACAACACATTCTGAGATTATCCAACTTCTATTCACAGTGACTAAACTTATAGCTTTGAATGCTTTCCACCTATCTATTACCTAATGCTTATACTGTCTCTTGCTCACACGCAAGACACATGGACACCTGACAGTCCCTTTTAATTTAGAAGGACAATGAGGAAAATGAGGGTCCTACTGTAGAGCAGAGTTTGAGTTAAGCAAATGACATGAGCCTATTGTTGAGGATTACCCTGCTGTCACGGTGCAAGATCACAGTGAAGAGCTCATAAACACCATTGCATGCATGTCACACACGCACACTCCTTAGAGATGTATCTGCATGCTTTGAAGACTGCCCAGCCCCTAACTGTGCAGAACCACCAAGACAGCAATTAAAGGAGGCATTTAAAAATGGCCACACACTGTCAGCATCACTATTAGAAAAACACTCTCCCTTTGTGGATCTTTCTTGAAAGGGCTGCGAGTTGCAGCAACGTCACAGAAACAACTGATGAGTATGGCACCGTGATGACAGGACGGCAGACAGAGAGTGAGCACACATCAAAACAAAGAACGTGTCTTGAAAAATGATACACCATTCATGGCAGAAACAGGTCCAACAAGTGGCAGGACAGATGCTGCATGTACTTATAGCTAAATAATATCCTCAAATGTATTTCTTCTTATTCACTTGATTCAATACAAAAGAAATAAAAGTAATAATACATAAAATTAATACATAAAAACAAGCATTTTATGGACAATGCCAACAGTATATGATAATATTCAAAGTTGGCAAGCGTCACTGCAGAAATGTAGTATTATCAATGGGCTGTGGCTCTATTTTTATACTGAATTGTGCAGTGGAAGGTGTTTGGAAGATATTTGAAGTCTACTAATGATCAATTCCAATTCTTAACATATCCATATGAACAATATTAATACATAATATTCTAATTTCAGCTGTGTTTATATTAAATTACTTCAGATGTGGCAAGTAAGTGCCTTGTCAATTTTTTAAAGCTAATTAGCCTATTAAAAATAAGGTTTGGTGATGAATGTACAGTACAGGATGAAGTTACTTGCATACATGTGAAAAAGAAGATTGCGATGAAAACACAGAACACAGGAAACCAACTGTGCTTCATGTAGGCTACTAAAACAGCCTTATAACAATGTTGGCAAGTCCATTAATGCTACATTGACGTCATGCGAAAGGAACATAAATATCATTTTCCAGCTTATAAAAATCAGCATCCAATTCATGAGTCTGACCAGCTAGTTTCCCAAAGCCCTGATATATATCCAGCTTGGCTTTACATAATATGGAAATGTCTAAAAAACAAACACAGATGGTTTGTGTCAAATAAAGTTAACCAATGAATCCTGCACATAAAACCTAATTTAAATCTATTTTAAGCTTCTTCTTTTTTTTAAACTTTAGACACAGTTGTGACTATTGCACTGTGGTTTATTGCTGGATAACTATCCATTTATATTTCTGGACTAATTTATCAGCCTCTTGACATTTTAATAGAGCAGCCGGCTTGTATAATTTTAGAGCCAAATGGAATTGCAAATCTGTATTTAACTCATTAATGTTCAAAGGCATAATGCATAACCTTTCTTACTATAATGAATAGAGAAGATATAAACACACTGTGTCTGACCTGTGTGGCATTGCTTTGCCGCTTGGACTTGTGGCTGTGACACTGATACTGTCTAAAGTGCTGTAATTACCATTTATTTTGGGGTAAACAGTAGTGCACTTGACACAAGTGCACTAATGTTCACTGTGGAGATGACTATGACTTTAAAGAGGATGTGATGAGTGAGACAAAATAAAACCAGGTTCAAAAGTAAAGATTACAGGATGTGTCACTTAAAATGTCACTTCAAAAATAACACTGCATTCTTTACAAAGACTGCATAGGCTTTAGAGACATACCATAAGGATTATTATTAGTCCCAGTAATAGAGGGTAA